>NW_010119412.1:32743-37887 GCF_000699245.1 Pterocles gutturalis | reverse complement strand
CACATTGGCAACTATGGAAGCGAAAGATCTCTGTTTAGTCACAGGCAGTGCATGAACAGTTGTATCTCAGTCATGTCTAAGAAGGACAGTGGAGATCAGTCCCCTCTCTCTCTGCTTCCTAGGAAGTTCTGCTTACGCTTCTTACAAGTAGTGCGCATGCATTTTGGGTTGCCACCTCTATCTGTTAGGAGTAGGGAGAGAATTACTACACAGCCAGCAGCTTCTCACAGCCTCCAGTCCCTACTAACCCAGCACATCCAGTAGCTGAGCACTGGAAGTCGTTGTCATCCACCATCCAGACCCCTGTGTCTTGAGGGAGGGAGGGTGAGAGCAAGAACTTTCATAACAAATTCACTGTTTATTGAGCAGCATCAAAGTCCAGAATCTCTGAACCTACCAATTCCACAGGCATGTTGAAGCCGGACACTGCAGTGATGTGCAGAGATATCTCAGATACTTCTGAGACCACCACTCCTGGATCCAGGGCAGTACAAGCTGCAGCTGCCCAGAGTCATAATATGATTCTTTTTAACTATGGGGCAATCCAGTTTGTCCTTAAAGTCCGTAGATTTCATATGGCTCGTGACACAGCCTGGTCCATTCTGTCCAGGTGGATGTGTCTGTCTTGCTTCCAGGACCTACTGGTGGTGGTTGCACAGTGCAAGTCTGTTCCAACTTTGGGTTCCAATGTTCCATTCACAGAATAAAGAGATCCTAAAGTCTGCAGTGGGAGTTACTGCTCCCCTGCAAGCCTTTCCTCTTTGTATACATTGGCTGTGAACTCCTCTTCAGCCATGGTGGAGGAAATGGTGGATAACTGCCTGGCCCTGCCAAGAGTTTAAGGCTGGGAGCGCTCTGAACTTGTCCTTCTTCTGCTTTTTTTTTGTTTGTTTGTTTTGTTGTCTGCTGTGACAGGAGATCGATGACTGCCTCGTCCAGGCAAAAGACCGGAGCTACGATGCCCTTGTGCACTTTGGGAAGCGGGGGCTGAACGTTGCAGCCACAGCAGCCGTCATGGCAGCTTCAAAGGTAAAGGTGTGGGTCAGGATAGTGAATCATTGGCATCTCATCTGCATCCATCGCCAACAGCAGCCACTGTGTGGAGGGGGAGAGATGGTGGGGGTAGGGATTCTCTCACTGATTTTGATCATACCTCCCGATCTCCCATTCACCAGCTACGCGGATGCCTGTACGTGTGGTGCATAGCGAACCTATAGGAGGCTGGAAATGAAGGATTAAGACTAGGGTCTGCTTCGGGCCTCTGTTCAATTTTGTATTTCCCATCAGTACCCAGGGAAAGGCCATTTGCACCCCAGTTTTTCAATTGTTATGCTGAATTTTTGAGAAGTCTGTTGGATCTAGTGATCTATAATTAGGGTACCGACAGAAAGCAAATGTGATCTGAAGTTTGTGAAGGCTAAAAGTTCATCCACAAGGCTTACGCATAACATACCTGGTGTTTAATTCTGTGGATTCATGTTTATGTAAGAGTGAATGGAAAGTGGCATTAGTTGCTTTTGGAGAATGAGTAGATATTGGATGAGTTGTCTCATCTGAGGAGGTATATCCTGTACTTTGTTCCTGGCTTAGAGCCAGAACCAGAAAATAGCTGTTATCTCTGTTTCTTTGATTGCATAAAAGCTGCAAGGACTTGATAACTGCATTTTGTGATCCTGCTCTCTGGCCATGGATTATCATGATTTAGGGCAGATGTGCACAGTGACTGTATCCTTGTGTTTTGGGGGCAAGACTTGTATAAAAGATACATCTTTCACGCAGTCAGATACAATGCCTCACACAAAAGGATAGTAAACACGGGCAAGGTGGGTACTGGTATTAGGAAAAACGTGTGAATGGGAGTTGAAGGAAATTATTTTCCTCTGTCAAATGCTTTTCATATGATCACATCATTTTAGTATGCCTTGGCCTCACCTTCTCTAAAAATGCATAATACATCCTTAGGAGGCCAAATACCATCAAGTCTATAAAGCATATTGAATGCAAGGTATTATAGTGGGGGTACCCTGAGAGGTGCCGTGCACATGTAGGACCATAAGGATATGCAAAAGCTATATCCTGTTCCAGTGAAAAGACTTCCCTTTTGCCTGCCAAGCATTGTGCAGTCTGTGACTGTCAAGCCTGGCTCAGTTCTTCTTCTGAACTGTTGCTCTTCAGTGGGGAGCCCCTGCTAACCCAGGGACTGCTGACTAATCCAAACCTGGACTGAAACCTGGGATAAACTTGAAGTTAAGGCAAAGCTGTATGTTATATACCCAATGAAACAACCTTTGTGTGATGCCTCCATGACACTTAACACATTTAGCGCTGCTGTGTATCCTGAAGAAGTCGCACCATGAACATAAATAGGTCTGGGGATGCTTGTTCTGCAGCACTGGCTTTGCTCTGAGCCTCTTCCTACAATGTGCTTCAGGCTCTCTGTGCTAGAGCTGTTTTTAGGACCGAGTGAGAAACTATGTGTGAATCCCGAAGAAACTCTGACTGGGGTTTGGGTAGCTCCTGAGTATGAGAAGCTCGACAGTAGCCCAGACCGACAGTGCCAACCTGTTCATCTCAGGGCTGCCACAGTGTCTTAATCAGCTCTTCAACCTGAACGAACACTCAGCACCACAGTTTTTCTTCCCACTGGGCTGCTTTTGTAGTGTTTTTCTTAAGAATCTCACTGCCTTGAAAAGTGGCTCCAGTGCCAGTGGGAAGCTTAGTAGAAAGAAGAGTATTTAGGGTACAAGGAAGTCATTGTTTTGTATGAGTTAATGAAGCTCCCCATTCAGTCCTGGAAGAAAGTAACTCTGACTTGTGTGATATTGTTGCATGGCACATCTGCCAGCCTAACTTGAGAGAAATCAGTTAAGAGTCCTTCCTGCATGGTACTTTGGGGAGGTGGAAAATGATCTGTTGATATGATTGAGAAGTTGTTATTGGATTAATTGATTTTTTTTTTAAATAACAAAGCAAGGACTGTTCATGTTTTTGCTTCAACCTTGACATTTAAATTACTCAGAATATGTGAGGAAAAACAGGACTCCTGGCTTCCTTCACCACTTCAGCATGTGGCCTCCAGCAAGTTGTTTGCTTCTGCGTGCCTCAGGGTGCAAATCCAAGAGACAGGGTGAGCTGAGCTGACAAATCTCTTCCTCCAAAATGGGGTAATGCTCCTGGCCCTGGTGGTTTACTGTGCACCAGCTCTTTGGACCTCCTCAGGTTATCTCTCGTCTATCAGAACACTAATCCAGAAAGAGGAAGAAAGGGAATACTGTTTTTTGAGCTCATAAATGTGTCTGAAGTGCCTCAGTCAGCACAAGGGAAGGGACAGAACTGCATTGTGAGGAGTATGGCTGGAGGAAAGGAAAGTAAGATCTTCCCTTCGTGTTTGTAGAAAGCAGACAGATTAGCTCTGCTGCTTATGGGACCACACCCTTAATGTATTTACAGTCTTTATGGTGTAATAGTCACAAATGGTTAAAGCATGTTCTTTTCCTCCCCATCTCAGACTGAATTTGCTGTCTTTCGGGTAGGGACAGTTGAACAGCTGTGATCTACAACCTGATGTGCTGCAGTACAGAAGTGCTGAGCTGGGGTTCCTCAGGTATTCAGGATGGGGAAGTGTGATGAGTTGAGTGTAGATGTGTCTCCGTTTAGCTCTCCCTGCTGCTGTGAAGGGAGCTGTTGCCAAGAGCGGAGGGATACAAGCAGGTATGGGTGGTAACACCTTCTGTTGCCCTGGTTTTTAGCTGTTAAATGTATGTCAACGCCCTTACTTGCTCACTTGAGAAGGAGGTATAACAGAGCTAGATTATCCTGCGTGAGAGGAGTTTAAATGGCTAATTATCTGGAAAACACTTTGAGCTGACAGATGCCAGACAAGACTGCAGTGCTGTCCTTAGGGGGAAGTTTCCAGGGAGGGAGGAAAGAGAATACTATTTCTAAAGCTTATCTTGGCTTTCCCAATGTGAAGGTTTAAGGGCATCCAGCTATCCTGTGATAAGTGTTGAGTGTAGATGGGAAAGTGAGTGAGTCCTGAACAGGTTAATCGGATTTCAGCCTTTAACGGATCGTGTTAAAATTGGAACCTATAGTGATGACCATATATTCAGAAGCACTGAGCTCCTGCAGCTCCCATGGAAAATGTGCCTTCTACCAGCAAGTGAGTGTGAGGATGTGTCTTATTTCCTGCTTCACTTAGATTAATGGGCAAGGAAAAGATGCTTTTATATTAGGAAATGGACCCTCAGACTTTGCAAATCAGCATTGTCTGGTGGCAAATACACAGTGAGCTGCTGGGTTGAAAGTATACTCTGTGCAGACCTGTTTTCAGTAAATGAGCTTAAATCTAAAGGCTCTTGTACTTGCAGACATGTCTCCCACTGTGCATAGCCTTGTCCTCTCCTGTCTCTCTGAGCTGTGGTAACTGATCTTCTTGTGCTCCCACAGGATCCGTCATGATCTTTTGTCATTCATGACAAGATCTTTGGACAAGGCCCATCTCTTCATTCTCTATCCATCATGCAGCTCAACGTGGCTGGTTCTCTGATTACTGTTTGTGTGTGACAGGCTGCTACTTATATATTTGCTACAGGCTAAGATGCTGCAAGCTGTGCACAGCCACACATTCCTTGTCGCTGATCCCCTGACCCTTTTCCCTTTCTGTCTTAAGTAGCCTACAGTTTTAGTTAGCCAAGTGCAGGCTTGTCTCTCTTCCGCTTCCTTCTGTTCCCGTACCCTGCTCTGTTTTGTTTTGAAGCCACAGTTGTGCTGGCACTGGCACAAACCTGTGCCAACTCATTTTACAGACTGAGGAGCTGTCAGTGTCCCAAGTACCCCAAGTCTACCCACTTGGCTCACTTGGGTGTTTCCTCTCTCTCTGTAGAGTCTATTTTTGATGCTCTCTAAGCAGACAGAGCGTTGGACATCTGGTCTTATTACCCCTGCTAGGTGCTCAACACTGATCTTTTGCCTGCCCCCAGCAGCTTGTGTCCCCGTCAAGGAGCATAATCTCATTTGGGGCTCTGTAATCCTGTCCTCGTTGCTTGGTCATTCTGTTACACGCTGTAATTTCAAGCAGGTCAGTCCTAAGTGGCAGGATTAGATGGTTGGGCAGTAAATCCTGTTGCTCTTTGTGTGTTTTC
>NW_010119412.1:1029-32726 GCF_000699245.1 Pterocles gutturalis | reverse complement strand
TGCTTCTGAAGGGCCCTGGGCACTGACCGCCACCTTCTTTCCAGCTCATCTCGGGGGAGGAGAGGAGAAGCAGAAAAGGAGCCTGCTTTTGGGCCACAGCAGGAGGGAGCAGCAGCAACGTAGTGGGGCAGGTGCAAGGCCTTGGCCGGGCAGTGGAGCTGTCTGGTTTGGCATTTCTGCCTGGGCAGAAATGGGCTTTTCATAGGCACCAGTCATCTTTCTAATGTAAGCAGCTGGGACATGTGTGGCTGCAGTGACGAGAGGTACCAGTGGCCTGGGGGCAGCACCAGCCTCCTGCAGCACACCTGTGTGTACTCCCTCGCTGTCACCAGCTCCCAGCAGTTTCTCATCCTCCACGTGTCACCCTGAGCCTCTCACCACCTGCTGCTTTGCCTTGTCCACAGTCCCCCACCCTTCTACCCCCTGCTTCTCTTCCCAACACCTGGCCCAGTCCTGCCTTTGCATCCTCTCTCTACAACCCATCCATCACCAGTTTTACACTCTCCCCCAGCTCTCTGACCCTCTTCTTTAAGCTCCTGGGTTTCCCAGATCCTATTTGCATGTATCCTTATCCCTCACCCTGAACAAACCAATTCTGCCAAACAGGCCAATGTTTTTCCCCACTCCCAAAACAAATCCTGCTCCCAACCACTTAACCATCCCCAAGTGGCAGCCTCAACTCTGCTCTGCAAAGGAGAGCTGCAGAAAACATCTTACAGCCAACAGATCATCGTAACCCAGAGGTTTCTGATAATGTACCTTCCTCTGCCCTTCTCCTGCCCTCCTGTGTGCAGGGCAGGGACTGTTTGCACAGCGGCCCATTGTGTGCCCCTTGGTACAGCATGCCTTTAGGAAGGGGAGTGGGGCACAGTATGCTGCTGGCAGTGGGCACAGTGCCTTGTCAGGAGATGATAAATGAGGTGGAGGGAGCAGGCACGCATGACTGGTGTCGGTGAAAAGCCCATTTGTGCCTAATAAGTCTGAGAAACAGCCCAGGAGCCTTTCATGCGTGGGGAAATACGGCTTGCGGTGCTGCCAGAGCTTGCCATCACTCTGGTTATCAGTTAAAAGGACCAGGCATGCAGAGAGAAAGCAGGAGGGCTTCAGGATGTGCATCCTTCTCCTTAACGTTCAGGAGTGCAGCGTCAGCAGTTCCCAAAGTGCTTCAGCTGGCAACCACTTGTCTGGTCTGGCATCATCACTTCCATTTGCACCTTTGGGCACACTGCTCCCTGGAGGGCTGCAGCTCTGCTACTTTAGGGTCCCTTAGCCCAGGAAATGTATTGGGAAGTTTCCCAGTGCATTTGCTGGTTTTTAAACGAGAGCACTGGAAGATAAATGCTGATTATGATTTAGATTTTATTCTCTCTAGTCAAACAGCGTCTTTTCATTCATTTCTAGTATCTGGCTGGTATAGCCAGAGCAACTGCCTAAAAGTCAAAATGTAGATTCCTAATCTTCCATGAGAGCTGAGGCCTATTTACTGTGGGAATTTGGAGCAAAAACATGTGTGGGAGAGAGATACTGCCTTTTGTGGCATGACAGTGGAGAATGCACTTTTACTTGAATTGGGAAAGAGGGAGGCAGGGCATGGAGAGCATCCTTCCCTTTAAGATGCTGGATAAAGCCTCTTTGTAACGATGAGATCCCACTTCTTGGAGGGAGATTGTTTCTTTGCTTACCAAAGGTATCAGCGAACAGTTCTGTCCAGTCTGCTTAGTACAGTACCTGTAGTGGCCATGTTGTGTGCCCTGGTCTGTAACACAGCCAAGAGCTGTGGAAGTGAGTATGCAGTTTAAGAAATTTTTGGGGACCCCTTAGTGTTATCTCAGAAGGGCTGAGCATGCTGCTTTTGAAAGTAGCTTTCTTTGAAGGATCTCCATTTGGGATCCAAAATCAAAGGTCTCATGGCTGAGCTATGTTACACCAATAAAGAGAAACAATGAATGGATTCCTTGAAACATATATGCATATTTTGAGAACTGTTCCTGTCATGGTGTCATGTGTCTTTCATTCTTAAGTCTCTGAGAATCTGTTTTTCCCAAATCAGTAAAAACCCAACGCTGTTTGAGTAGCTGTTTCCAGTTTATCTCTCTTGCTGGCACTTTTGTTGGTGGCTCCGAGAAGCAGACGATAGCCAGTGAATGCACAGGATGGCAGAACCAAACAATAAATTTATACGGAGAAACCAGGCTGGGAGAGACAGTAACAAACAGTTCCCAGGAGAGGAAATGAACTGCACAAACAAAAAGGGTGGATGAAATTGAGTTTCCACCATCAACATTAACGTCAGCTGGTTTCCCTTTGAGTCTGTAGTACTGTCTGATGTCTCCAGACAGGGTAGCTGTTCCAGGCTAGGCACGGCACGCAGGCCCTGGCCATAAGGATATTGCTTGTACAGTATTTGTGTTCGTATGTTGGCAGAAGCAATTTCCTCCTTCACTCAGGCCTGTGCTCAGAGCATAAAGCCGGTGGTTTTGCCCTTAGCGGAGCTTGCCTGCAGCCAGACATGATGACCTTCTGTGTGCAAACTCTCACTCACTCCTGTGAGTAATTCCCCAGCATTACCCTACTTCTCAGAAGACCTGTCCATCACCAGGACTAAAATGACTGCTACATGTCCCTCACCTAATTGTGTACCTAAATTAGTCATAAATGTACTTTGTTCTTAATGATCTTAAGTCTGGATTACAGAGGTGGCCAGACACTGGGGGTTTTTTTCCAGAGGGAAGCATCAATCAAGTGCAAGGAGTGGAGTGTCAGCCTGTTGTGTTTATAATTTGCTTTACTCTTTAAACACACTTGCTAGGTAACACCCTGTCAGCTGGGGTTATGGAGTGGTTTCTCCATCTCTCTGGGAAAGCTGAGGAAGGGAGAACCTGCGTTCAAAGGTGTAGCCCACAGGTTGGTGTCCCTGCTTTTCGTGTGTGTGTGAGTCCCTGTACCTGGCGTCGAGTGTCATGCTCATGTCCTGCCTGGATTAATTATGCTTCAAATAGACCTTATTCTCAAAGCTTTTATGTATATTGCCACAATGGCTCTCTTTTTTCCCTTGCTAGGTCTCTCAGCTACTTCATTTACACTTGTATTGGGACCAGAAAAAAGGGCAGGTAATCTGCTGAGTGCTTATACTAACCCCTAGCTAATGTTTGCCTCCACATTAGACTAGTTTGAACTGTTTTCAGCTAAGATTCGTCTGAGGCCAGATGCTGTCTGCTCTGCTTCCAGTGTGTAGATCCTGCGTGCTGAGCTCTTTGATCTCATCAGCAAAATGCCTTCCAAGTCCCCTGCTGGCAATCTGAGCGACTCCAACAGCCAGGCAGGGAGCTTTGTATGTGGAAAACCCATCTAACTCAGGTTGTTGCTACTGCATTGGCCAAGCTGCTGTGTTTGCTGTTGTTTTCTTGCTAATGGATAAAGGCAGCCTCTCTCCCACTGCTGTGATCCCATCAGGATGGCTGGGGTTGCAGGGGAGCTAGCAAGGCCAGGACTTGGCTCAGAAGTGAAGGTGCATTTCTGCAAGTATTTTCTGATAGGTGTGGTTGGGGAAGTCCTGCTGACACCTTAGCAATAACTGACAACCTAGGAACATGTGCTACACCTTGTAGTGAATATTTGCAGGATGGAGGCTGTAACATGCATGCAGATATGTCTGCTAGTGTGGAGGAGAACTGCTAACGAAAGTTACAGCAAAAATAGAGGAGAACGTTAACAGGCTTAGTATTGTGCTGGAAGTGTGGTGAACGTGACTTAGTGTTCCCTTGCCTGACTATTAACTGCTGATCCTAAGATGGAAAAGGCCAGACAGTGCCATCCTGTATTAACACTGAGTGTATTAAAAGCTTCTTTTTTATTATTTCAAATTTTATGGTTCCTGATTTGTGTCACTTCACCATGCTGTGAATGGAGTATTTTTAATGAATAGTTCCATTGGCTGTAAACCCAGTTTTTCCAGACTCCTAAATCCATTTCTCTTTAAAAAGTTTTAGTTCAAATGTGAATGCAGAAGTTAATTATAGGGAGGCAACGTAATGAAGACAATTCCAGCTTATTTCTGATGGGAGTGCCTTTTACAGTGCCTGACACAAAAATGACTTCAGATTTTGGAAAGGAACAAGATTTCTGATTCTTCTAAGCAAATATTGGTTGCATCAGTGTTAGTGCTCTGGGCCCACAGAGGTTAACGTTAATTTCTGGAGATGACGATGTCTGCAGTATTTAGAGGAAGGTAGCATGCAGGTTAGCTGTCTTTGAAAGCTCAGTATTTTGATACTGTTTTATATCTCTTTAAAGCAAAAATAAGGAGAGAATGTGCTAGATGTGGGGAAGTAAGGTATGTCTATACTACAGTTGCAATTTTGACCAAAGTGGGTGGAGATGTACATAAATTAATTTTAGATTAATTACTATGCCACATGGATGGGAGCTTTAACTTCCCTTAGAATCACAGACAGCCTTAAATGTCCATGGGTGATGCCCTAATACCGTTGGTAGTGTCATGAATCTAAACAAGGTTGATAACAAGTGATAGCAGTTATGGGGGGGGGGGGTGATCTTACTGTGCCCTTTTCAGTATTTGTCTTTTGTCTCACTCAGTAGCACCAAGCCCTGCCCCAGCCTGGCCCTTCTCTGCCCCTATGAAGAGAGAACTGTCCTATGGATGGACCTAGCGAGGGTCCTGGGAGCAGAAGAAGTGAAGGAGGCCTGAAAAGGTCCGCTTTCAGCTTGTGCTGTACCTTCACCTATGGGGTGAACTTTCCGAGAGTCAGGAAGATCAGATGAATTCAGGAGCAGGTACACTACAGTGAGCAGGGAACAGAGACAAACCTATTCCCATTTTTTGCCACCAAAACCTCAACATTTAGCAAAATCACTGTCTGCCGGATCAGAAATGTCATGTTTATGGGGACAATGCGTGTCCTAGAAGGAGCTGGATGAAGTAGAAGTTGAGCCTAGGCAGGCAGTCTTGTGCCCAGGAGGGTAGGGCTCAGTCTTCCAGCACCACTTCATGCTTGTGTCCTCTTCCAGGGGATGAAGTCCCCAAAATACAGGTCCCACACTGCCAGCACAATCATTCTGACAGGGCAGTTGGTGCTCAGTGAGAGGAGAGAGAGAGAGATGGTGTTATCCATAGTCCCACAGCCCTCCCAGTCCACATTTTCAAAAGGTTGTATGATACCACCATGCTGTTTTTCTGTTGACACGCTGAAATGTTGTTATCACAGCTACTGTCATGATATTACTGTTGTTGTGCTCTGTAGGATAAAACTAATTCAGATTTGTGTGGGCATGCTGCAAACATGCCTCTGGCCTGCAGCGTAGACATAGCTTCAGGAGGACCTGGATCTTCCCTCTGTCAACACACGGTGTGCTGAAATTCCTGGGACATCTGTGTTTGTAGCAGTTGGAAAAGCATCTGTACGATCGTGGCCAAGATGGTAAAAAAGAATCCCCAAAACAGCTGCTCTTCATCTTCTACATGATTGTTTTAACCAAACACGGCCCAAGATGTGTGCTGTGCTAAATCTATTCTGTTGTGAAATACAGTTGTTAACTTGTTTTTGTCTTTTGTTAATAAATGATAAGTCTTATTGTGGAATAATAAGCGTTACAACTGGATAAAGCCTTTATTGCTAACATATAATGACACCAGTGCAAACCCTCACGGTGCTGACTTTTCACATGTTTGTGATTTCATAGAGAGCAGCTGACAGGGATATTAAGGTTGGTAACAACAGTTTCCATTTTACTCTGAAACCATCTTCATTCTGTTGTAATCATAATTTCTGTCATGTTTCTAGTTGGGGTCAGGTAGATACATGGCAACTAGGAAAGAATTGTGAGTGTTAATGTTGTGCCCTAGGAGCAATTAAATCAAGTCTATCCCTACAAGGACTGAAGGTGCAAAAATTTGAAAGAAAAGAAATGGGAAGTCGGCAGGCTTTCACACGCGTTCAGTGTCCTCACTCAGCCTGAACCCCTTTGCTGTCCCTGCCATTTCTGAGGTTTGGACAAACTGTTTCCCAGAAGGGTAGGAACAGAAATATTTTACTATTTGCGTGATGAGCAACTATTATCTTTGCTGTTATAAACTCAGGTAAAATTAAAGCAAAGATCAAGAAAAGACAATTTTTAAAATTTTTTCCTGGATAGAGTCAAGGTGGTTCAGCACACCTGCTGTGACTGTGTGTTTAAGGCTGCGGTTGTGTACATCATATGTTAATGTAACAGACCCACAGAAGAAAGGCATGTACCAGCCCCTTGTTTTGAACCTATCTCTGGGGCCTTTGGTTGTTATATGCTGCTATATACAAGTTGTAATGTAAGAGTGTTAACGTATCTTCTTCATTTTCAATGCAAAAGGGTGTGTTAGCGTCATCTTCCCTGCCAGGCTGGTCTGATACGTGAATCTTGTCTCTAATCTGACTCATGTCCACAGACATAAACTGCTCGCTGGAGTGCAATGGTATTTGGGTTAGCTGGCTGAGCAGAGCTGCTGGGAGGAGGCTGAAAGCACTGCTGATACTTGAGCTGGTGGTGCGGGAGGAATACAGCACTCAGGTTACAGCATCGCCACAGTTGCTAACCCTCTGGCTTTACTGGTCCAGTCATTTTGCAACAACACAATATTATTTAGTGGTCTGATTGCTCTCAGCTTGCTCTCGCTAGGGATCTGTCTGTTGTAGCCAGGCTGCAGGGTAGGGTGGCCTGTGTTAGCTTTAAACCAGTTACTGAAAACAGGGTGGCTGTGCAGGACTTCAGTGCAAGCTGCAAAACCCATCCAGAGCTGCACTGCACTGAGCTCTGCGCAGCTGAGATCCCACCCAGCTAACCAGCCATGCAAGGGGATTTCAGTATCCAGCCCAGTGACAGTTGCAGCTGTAGACCGCAGGGTATATGTATCTTAGACTGGCCTCAGAGGAATAACAAAAGAGGCCTCTTGGAGTGAGAACATGTCCCGAGAGTCACTCAGTCACTGACAGGAGTGGCCAAAATTCAGGCATCAACTCTTGTGGCAGGTTGGAGAGTGAGGTGGCAGAGGTGAGATTTTAACAGAACATCAGCTCTAGGGACTCCACTGCCGAGCATATAAAATCAGCAAAATAAAATGCCTTGATATACAAGCAAAACAGCTGCATCCATTTAAAATACTTTAAAAATTAGAACAGGGTAATGAGAAAGAGCAAAGTAAGGAAGAACATGGTGGGTGTGTGGAGAGTTCTCTGTAACTCTGCAGACAAGCTAAATGCAAAATGCTGCCAAACACAGCATACATAGAGACATCTTAAGAAGCCGAAGATTGAGTAAAATAAAAAGAAAAATCCCAGTGCAGCTTCCTGGCTAGCTCCACACAGTGTCTCTGCCCTACAAAGGACGGTTCAGTTTTATTTTTCTTAGATGATGCATATTTCTGCTGATGATGCTTTGGGACAGCACTGAAGAAGTTACCATCACGTGCTGTTTGTTTCTTGTTGGTGCAGAACCATGCTGTAGTCAGGATGTACAGCCTGCCTGTGGTCGAACTGATATGTGACGGAGTTAAGAAGGAAGTTTGAACCCATTTTTCTTCTGTGAAAGCTGCAGGATGAAAAGTTGGGAGGTCGCTGATCTAACAGTTTTCTTGAATGTAGAAAGTGCAGGCTGTCACAGCGACTGTAGTTTTAAGCACACAATGCCTTGTCTGCTTACAGTCCCTTCACCTCAGTCGAAGCTTCCATTGACTTTTTCCTAATTTACAGTAGCAGAAATAATTTTAGAATCAGGCTCTATGCATTTATTTCGGTATTTTTTTCAAGATTGTATGGTATGAAGTATCTTTCAGACCCTGCCCCCCTCAACAAAATGTTAAAATCCAAATGTACTTTTTATCAGTTACACTATTTATATTCTGAATGTCACTTAATGTAGCCAACAGAGAAGGACAGATAGGTTCTGTATTGATTGTATTTTCCGGCATTCTTACTTTATGACAGTGGTGTAGTATGAGGGTTACAGAATTCAGAAAGAGGTATACTTGTAGTCAACATTTTGATGGGATGTAGTTTTAATGAAAGGTGTCTTTTGACCAACCCATCCTTTACAAAGAACAGCTATGTTCCTTTCACTGAGGAATATGTTTGTTACCTGATTTTGAGCTAGTCTAAAAAGAAAGAAAAATATTGTGTTAGTTTATTTCTTCCTTAAGCTGCATGAAAAAAGCACTGGAATATTTCTTTGCATTTCACAAAAAATTTTTATTGCTTTTAAATTTCAAATCTTCTGTGCTCTGGAAATTCTGCGAACAGCTGGGTGAATATCATCATAGATTATTAACTTTAAAAGGGGGTTATTTTGATGCAGACTATTTAATTGTGTTTCTGAAGCCAAGCACCTGTTTGACTCAGATCCTAGTGAAGAAAAGTACCAACTAGAAAGATACAACAATGTCCTGTTCCTTCAGATGTGGCCAAGGCTGCTCTGATCTCAAATTGTTGCATTGAAGAATCAGAGATGCTCACCATCAAAAGTTGGAATGACTTTGTGCATAGAACCAATCCAAAAGGAAGAGCAAAGGGAGGGAAATGATGCTTTTAACAACCCTCTTTTGTCCTCTCTAGGTTACTGGACCATGCAATTTTTTCTCTTCCTGTTGTCCTGATGGATTTCAATGAGCTAGGGAGGAGAAAGGCTCAAAAAGGTGCTGTGGAATCTAACTTTTATGTGTGTTATTTGCTTGCTTGTTTAACTAGGGACAGGGGGCCCTGTCTGAGAGACTAAGGAGCTTTAGCATGCAGGATCTCTCGACGATTCGTGGAGACAGCAGCAGCACTGTTCCTCCTTCGGTCACTGTACGAACAAGTAGCAAACAGAGCCAGCCAAAAACATCCAGAAGTGCATCGGAAGGCACTGGCAGCTCAGGTAAGTGCCAGTGTTATTTTCAGTGTTGTGTTGTCTGGAATATCACACAGTTGAATGAAGTAATGCAGTTGGCACGAATATATAGAAACAGGCATTGCAGGCAGTACATACCAGGATTCACAGGACACAGACATGCTGTTGAGTCTCTTGGCACTTAAGAGAAAAAACAGTATCATCATTTGATGGTTACTATTCCTGGCTGGTACCAAGGACAGGACTTGAGCATGCAAGGGAGCAAGCATGAGTCCTTGCAACTCGAGCTGAAAAGTTAGGCTCTGGACTGGGGGTTGCAAGCCATTGTGGGTTTTCAGTGAGAGGGCCTAATGGAGATGCAAAAAAAGGGAATAAGAATGCCCAGTACTGGGCAAGGGTCATTGTTATCGTCAATGCCCCCATATGGTGATACAGCCTCTCATGTCATCTAAACATAAATGCAAGTTCTAATGGATATCTGGTTTGAATTGGGCCCACTTGTGCTTCTAAACCGCACAGTAGCTGTTACAACACTTGACAGTTGTAGTTCAAGCACTTCATCACTGATGAAGCCTATTGAGAAATAAAACCCATATAAAGCAACCCTAGAAGCAGAGACCAAGATCGGACAGCTGTTTGTGATATGAAGGATGTCTGCTTAAAGCACTGGTATGGAAAACAAGTCTGTCTGAAGGGCTGTGGTTTTTTTTCAAATTCTGAAAGAGCAAAGGGAAAAAACATTATGGTGGGAAGAAGATCCATTCCTGAGGATTTAGTTACAAAAAATTTATTTCAAGCTTGGTTAAAGAAATCATTGTGAGCTCAGATCCAAAAAATTTAATGGGAGATAACTTTGCAGATCAGATCTCAAAAATTGAGACGTGGAAGGTTATCCCAAGCAGGGGGTTCCTGATGATTTCAGGGATTCCTGAGCACCACCACAGATCATGCAACTTGACTGCTGTGATGAGAAGCCACAGAAAGTTACAGGCGTGTTGTACTTGGTAGCTTGTGAAACATATGCTGGCAAGTTTGAAATTTATCAGTTTCAGCTTGTGTGTGTTGAGGTCTGTGCAAACATTCACTGTGTTTCAAGCCTGTGTAGATTGCTACCCCTTCTAGTTTGCTTTTCGTTTTGGAATGTATTAGAAATGTCTCATCCTTCCTAAAGAGTATCATTCAAGCCCTTTAGAAATTCTGAGAATTATAGCTGATAGACTTCTATGTTCATTTTTTTTAATATCATCTGTTGAATAAATTCTCTTTACAGGTAAACTGAAATAGCTAATGCACAGCGGCTTTGTTCTGATGTTTATGTGATGTGTTGTATATACTTCACTCAAAGTAATCAATCTGAAAGTAAAGTGTTCCCACACAGAACATAAAACTCTTACTCAAAAAAAAAAAAAATTCACATATCATTTAGACCAAAATAACGAATGGCATGAAGCATAATTTAATTCCATGTTCCATAGGGCAGCCTTTGTAGTTTTGTTCTTAAGGCAGTGAACTCAGCTCACCTGGCCACAAACCTCTTGCCTTAACACACACAATATTTCGATTTTGATCTGATTTCATGTCAGTACTGTGCAAGGTTATCTCAAAATGAATCTATAGAAAAATGAACTGTTCATAAATTTTTCAAACTGAGCCTAGTGTTTATCATAAACTTTTGGTCTGACTAACTTGAGATTTTGTTTTTAATTCTTCTTTTGATGAAAACAGCAGAAATTTTGAGGGCAAATTCTTGAGGGCCATATTCGGGGTGAGACGACACTCTTCTAGGCACACCAAGCCCAGACATGGTCCCATTGCTCCACCTTCCATGTTTGTTTAGTTGGAGTGTTGCACATACTCAAGGGGCAGAGAGAATTTTCTGATGCCTATCAGTATGCTATATATACATGTAATATATATGTATGAGTATGTTCATGAGCAGTCAGTACAGAAGAGCTGACACATGGCTCTTTTTCCTGTCCCAAAGCCCTCACATAACACAAACGTCCATGTCAGCCGTCCCCACTGTCTCACAGAAACATTAGACTTCTTTTTTTATTCCTGCTTTAGACATAATTGGACTTAGCCAGTCTGACATCAGAGGGAGTCGGCAAAAATACCCCAGACTGTCTGTTTGACATGAGGATGACTCAGCCGAAGACCTCACCTTTCTTGTAAAAGGTCTTTCTAAACAGCTTTTAGAAAGCTTGACGGCAGCAGCTGGGGTACACGGAACGACTTTAAGAACATTAATAGAGAGCCTGTCTGGGGCTGCGCACATTGTACCCTTGGTCAGAGTAGAAATCCTGCTTTATGGAGACTTCTAGGGAAGCCTTGAAGGAATGGGTCCTGTGTCTGTAGAAGAAGCAGTGTGATGGTTAGGAGGCAGGACTGTGAGTTAGGACAAGTGAATTCACACCCTGCTTTATTGCAAAACACTGGTATGACCTAGAGCGTACCTTTGTTCCTCAGTGTGTCTGCAAAACAGAACAAATTGTACTTCCTGTGCCCCGGCCCTGAAAGCTGTACATGATAGAAGATGCTTGTGTATTTTAAGGTCAACATCTTAGAAGATTTCTTATGTGGCTTTCTTGTACACTTATTCTCAGTGATTATAACATGTAAAATATCTGATCAGTGGAAAAGTCCTGTCTATGGATTGATCCCAATTTTTCAAGAAGGTTTCTCTGTTTGTAGTAAGAGTGCTTTATCTTGCCACTATGCCAACCTATTACAGTCCTCTGCAAGTGCAGCTTTCAAAGTCACTGTCTGAATTTGCAGCTGATCAGTAACTGTGGTAGGAACAGGAACCTGAAGTGTTACTTTGGATGCGTTGAGGAGTGGTGCTGCACGTGGGGTTTGCCTGTGGTCACTCAAGCTGGCCAGTAATAAAGACCTGGACTCAGGAAGCAATCCTGAAAATGGTGCAGCTGCCCTCCTAAGGCAGCAAACCCAGCCAGGAAAAACCAGGACTTATTTTGTCATGCTGCCAGGTTTTCACAGCAAAACCTGCTGGCGTGTGGGGAGCTGCCCTGCTGCTCTTGGTCTCAGATTGTGGCAGTCCCCAAGCTGTGAGTGAGTGAACAGTGGGAGCATGTCCTGGGGGATGACTGCTGTTGCTTACCCTCTTGTTATACACTGCCCTTCATAGCTGCTGCCAGCTATTGCTGCCCAGACCTTTCATCTGAGCTGGCACTGCTGTTCTTAACTTATTGAGTGCTCACTTCTATATTCACATGCCCATATTTTTTCTTATTGGTTAAATCAGCTTAAGAGGACTTGTGGGACCTAGGTTAAAAGTACTTTCTTTTACAGTTTTTGAGGGATTCTTTTCACCTCAGACCGATTTGTTGATCTGCCTTACTGGGAACCTCCAAAAGAACTGTTTTGGGAGAGCTTCAGGGCAGTATGTTAATGAGATCAAGTGGCCAGGAACTGGAAGCTCCTCAAGCCAGCTTTGCTACTGAACAAATGGTGCATGGAAGCACACTCTTGCTTACGACAGTGAGGCAAAGACAAGAGATGGCCCTTTAGTCCAAGGTTACAGGAGTTTGGATGGGTCTCATTCCCTGAGCAGTGAAAACACAGCCAGATCTGGTGTGGAACTTGGTGTTACTCTGTTCCAATCGTGTTGTGTGTCTGTGTTTAAGAGCAGATACGATATCTGAAAGAAAGTGATTTGGAAAGATAGGGTGATGGACAGAGGTCTGCTGTCTTCCCTGTACAGATGAGACTGTTGAAACTCAAGTCTGTTGGTATGAACCCCCTGCTTCCCCTGTGAGCACCAAGAGTGGTTCAGGTTCTGGTTTCACATCTCTCAGGCGTGCTTCCAAGCCCACTGAAACCCATGGAAAGACTCTCCTGACATCAGTGGGCTTTGGCTCTGGCCAAAAGCTGGCTGCAGGATAATGCTGTGCTCAGGCTCTATTAAATAACCACTCAGTTTGTTTCATTTCCATTGTTGTTTTTAAGATGTGGCTGGTGCTGATTAGATGGATTTGTGACTCTCTGAATGCCCTCTTGACACAAAGCACTGTGTGAAGAGCTTGGCATTTAGTTAGTAACAACCACATGCAGACACAGCAAAAGTTTATTTTTGGCTGCTGAAGGGTGTCTTATGAGGCCAAGAAATAGAATATGCAAAAGCTGCTTTTGAGACACGGGAAATCACCCCTGCTTTTCCTCTACCTTTTGCTGTCTTTGGTGCCTGCTATACGCTGAGCAGTCCCACTCCTGCAGGCAGCTGCCCACTGGTGCGGGACTGTTCAGTGTGTAGTGCGCTCCAGGTGTATTCACACCCATCCCACAGAAAGATCTTTCTTCTCCTCCTCCTCACACCACATCAAAAGCCACACACAAACAACATGAGGGGGCAAAGGCTGCTTTTGCTGTGATTTATGCACAGCTGCCGACCCTGCACATAGCGCATTACGTGAGGCATCGCCACTGCTCCTGTGAAGCATGTGCACAGACTCCTTTGACGTACATTGAGGAAACACGATGATTGCCGTTCCTCCACGTAGCAGGCCTGCCACCTGTCCTCTTTATCTGATCTTTTGCTTTGCTCTTAGTTCAGCGTTTCTCAATTTAGTGTCCTGGCACCCTGATGGTAGCTTGTGGTATTTTAGCTTCGATGCATGTTCCAACCTGTGCTGCTTGCACAGGCAGAACTGCCCCTTTGGGAAATATAAATGTCTTGTGGCTGCCCATCGTTACAGAAAACTGGATGCTCCAGAACATTTCCGAATATTTTTCAAGGCAATCCTGTTTTTCTGGCAAAAGTCCAGTAACAATCCACATACAGACATGTCTTTATTAACAGTGAGAGGCTTTTGCACTTTTTTAACCTTACAGTATTGCCTTAAAAGCATCCTTGACAGTGCAGACAAAACTTTTTCCCTTGTGATGGCTGGTGAGTGACAGATGTGACTTGAAAGGTGAGATATTGGCCACTGTGTCACATAGATCAATTCCGTAACTGATGCAAACATGCCTCACAGTTGCTGATGTCAGTGGAAACCTCCAGTGTGGGCTGGGCACTGGAGGCCATCCTCACTTTTGGGTGAGTGGGACATACCTCAGTGGCAGGAGATTTGCGTTGCATCACGGGATGGTCAGTGTCCAGAGCTGACACCATCTGGGCCAAAGGATCACATATTACAGAGCCACCATCTGTGTTGCCCAGACGAAGTGCCCTTTCTGCTTCAGCTTACCCCAGGCAGAGATCATTCTCAGCCAGAATGATTTCAAAGCAGAAATGTGCAGTGTGTTGTCTCATACTCTCTACTCCTCTGTGAAGGAGAGAGTCAAGGCTGTTTCTTGGTTTTGCACTTAAGTGCTGAAGGCTTTGCAGGACAGAACAAGGGCAGTGGGACATCTGCTTTGAGCAGCAGCACTGGTTCATGCTGGTTTAAAATGACAGTGCAACTGTGGAAGAACTTTCAGTGTTTGCAGCTGGATAACTTTCACCAAATAAATCACACAGAGCTCTAACCTTTTCTTCCTTCAAAAGCTTTTTTTTATCTGGAGTCGTTGATGCTACTGTGAGGGTTAAATTGGAAGGCTCAAACTGGAAATTATATCTGAAGTGTTTCTTGAAACACAAGCTGAAGCTCTAAAGGTCACACTTTTATGAACAGCTGTGAATCACCTGCATTTGCACTGAAGGGTGCAATGCAATTGACTCGGTTGCTTTCAATTCTTACAGCAATTCCACCAAAATATAATTCCTGCAGGACTCTTCAGCGTATTCCTAATTTAGTAAGATCAGGGATCTGTGGATAGTTTTCCTTCAGAAGCTGCGTGAATGGCTGCACCAGTGCTTGTAAAAGTCTAAATCTACTGAAAAAAAAATCCAGGCATGTAAAAATACGAGTCTCAGTATTGTGCCCTGTGTTTATTATCATACAGCCTTTTGCACTGTGTTATCCATTGCTTATCCACGCTCCCAGGCTTCTCTAGTCAGAAGTTATTTTTGTTTAGTGATCTGAGAACAGAGCCAGGGAGCTGTACGTAATCCCAGCCTTAACACCCATTAGGCACGCAGCCTGGGGTGAGGCACGTTCCCGAGTCTGTGCTCCGTGCTGGTGAATAGAGACGGTTGTCTCTCTATGGACATGGGGACCGTGAAGTCCACCTCAAAATGATGCCAAGTGTTTTCTGAGAGATAGTAGCTTAGCCTGATGAGTTTCTAATGCTCAGCTCCTCTTTCAGTGTGCACGTGTTGCTCTGTATGCCGACGCCTCAGAGGTGAGTGCTGGATTTCCTGCGCCCTGATACCCACGCATCCCTTTTGGGCATGGCTGCCATCCCCAGCCTGGCTTGCTCTTGCCACTCTTACTCACTGGGTTTCCTAACACCAGGGGAACAAACCAGGGGAATGCCAGGCTGCGAGTGAGTTTGTGAGCTGTGCGTGTGCTGACGGCAAGTACTGCGGTGCTTCTCACCTTACTGACCTGTGTTACCCAAGGCTGGGGAGTGTTTCTCTGGAGAAAAGCCTCAGTCCTTTCTGTTCTAGAGGATGTGCCGTTGTCCTTGCTGCACCAGTGGAACCCCATACCTCGCAACACTAGTGTAAAACCACTGGGAACGCAGCAAGAGCAGATGTCCCTCAGTCTTGGCCCTGTTTTGCTCTGTTCCCTAAGGACTGGCATGTGTTTCTGTGTTGGTGGAGAGGACACTTGTGCTTGGGATGAGGAGGGTAAATAGCAAAGTCCAGTAGCAGAACCTGCTACAACAGAATAGGGTTGAACAGACTCTCCCTGCTTCAGTCTGTGCTAGAGCCATTTTTGAAAAACATCCCCTCTGTCCCCAGCATTTATTGTGCTTACAAACTTAGGAGTGTAGTGAATGGTTTAGCTGCCAGTGTTTTTTTCAATGCTGTGCCAGTTAGCCTGGTTGCTAAGAGCTGAGCTGTGTCAGTTCTGCGTTTTGTCCCAGTGGCAGATGAAAGGAGGGGGAGGCCCCTGATTTGGGCATGCCAGAGGATGAGGCTGCGAAGCAGCTTGTCTAGGGAGAAAGAAGAAATCCAGATTGGCAGCATCTCATGTTGGTGGAAGAAAAAGACCTTTGTAACTCCTTTACTTCTCATCTCATGTGCTTTTTGTTTATTTTGCACACTGTAATCAGCCTGGGGATGGCAGCAGAGGGATGAAGGATCCCAGTGCTGCTACCATGCTGCAGCCATCGCTGCTGGCTGTGTCACTTCCAGAGTGCTGTGCAGCCCTGTGCAGCATTGGTGCTTGGAGGCTGGTGATCCCAGCCTGATGCTGCCTCCTTGCACTCTGCGCAGGAGGCAAACCAACCCTATATTTGGTTTGTCACCCTCCCTGTTGTCCCACGAGCACATTTGGGGTGAGTGTGCCACTGTGCAGAAGAATGACACCTGTGTAAGGTGGTATCTGTTTAAGCAATCACGAAACACTTGTATTCACAGTGCAATTTATTACCACCCTTCTAATTTTAACCTAAGCTCATTTTGTGGATTTGACTTCAAAGTGTTATTTATAAAAAGAATCACTGAAGTGATCCTTAAGTGCTTAATAGTAATGAGTTAATCTTAGGAAAGTCATTTAATGATGCTAAAGCACTTATCAGTCCAATATGTTTACAAATTGGGCCCAAAGTCATGTTGAGCTGGTTTAAATTGTGTGCCCTGTCTTTCAGATTGGCTTCTCTTACTATTTTTTTCCCCTGACTTAATCCAGTCCCTTGGACCATGTCAATAGGGATATACTGAGGGTCTATCTCTTAGAGGGTTCATTCTGGCTCCACAGGCTGCCCTTTCTCTGTCTCCAAGGCAATAGATGCATTAATGCACTCTCAGACAATGCCCTGCCGTTTAAAAAGCTCATTTGTCAATGCAGCTGTGGTAGCTTGGAGAGCTGACTACGTAATGTGAACACATTTTCTCAGTGCCACAAAAAAGCAAGGGGAAGAAAGAAGTGAAGTTTGTTTAGCTAGGACTAAGTTGTCCTAAACTATTGGTACTTGTCTTTCCTTGATGCAAACTTTTGTGTAGCCAGTCTCAGAGTAACAGTATTGGTAACAGTGCTCATTTCCGAAGAGTTTATAATCTAAAAGGGTAGATAGTCAAGCCTTACCTCAAGCAGCAGTTACTAAAGGCTGGTGTAGAGCCATGATGCAGCCTTCTTGGCAGGAGCAGTTGCTTTAATGCTCTGGCAGGTGAAACTCGATTGTTTTTCTCACTGCCTGACTCACACAAACCCCCACAGCTCTTGGGAGAGCACAGGCTGGTGGGAGCAGAAGTCTGCCCATCCTGCTCCCTAGATGGTATCTTGAGAGAAGGTTTGAGGAGGATGTGGCGTGCAGGTGCGATGGAACGTGCATTCATGCAGAGGCTGAAGGCCAGGCTGAGTGCAGCGTGAGCTCACCCTGTCTGGGAGCAGATCCATCACTGTCAGTGGTGGGGGGCTCCTCTGCCGCTGAAGCTATTTGCTTCACAAAAGAACTCTTTACTGCCCAGTTGGCTCACTCCAGCCAGCCTGGCATTCTGCACATGACAAAACATTGACACAATTGAGGACATTCATCCTCCTTTGCTCTGGGCAGCTTCACTAAGTACAACAGTGTTCCACTAGATATACTCCAGCGTGTCTTCTTGACAGGTTCTGTGTCAGCTCTTCTTGCGCTTCTCCAGTGGCAGGCCTTTGCTGGCAAAACTGCTTCCAGGTCTTTACACAAATTTCTGATTTATCGCTTCCATGTTCACAGCCTGTGGAAAGTCAGGCTGCAGCATTAAAAAACAATGGTACAATTACGTAAGAGTTCTTTTTCCCCTTCAGGAAGGATGGAGTGAAAATCTCCAGGGATATCTGTTTGTCTTTCGGCAATGCCTGGTAAATGCTTAAACACTGGTCAATATTAAACAAGCTTGCTTGGAACTGGCATTTAAGAAGTAATAAATACTATGTTTGGTGGTATTCTCTCAACTAACGTCTCTTAGGTGCTGTTGCAAAGACGTGTGTTATGGTTGAGAGGGAGGAACAATTTTAATCCTTGCAGAGAATAAATATATCTAGCAGATATTAAAGAATCAGCTGTATATCAGGAGAACTGTTGTGGCTGCATGTATTTGAGGGGGCATTTAATACTAAAAGGTGTGGATAATAAGGTGCCTTAGGCAATGTAAGTAATGTGCAAGGACATAAGTGATGAATGGGACTGGTTTTTGAGTGTGCACCGCAGGGTTGTGCGCCATAGCGGTGACTGGTACAGTAATGTACGCCTTAAAAACTACAGCTCAGCAGTGACTGATGGGCAGCCTAGCCAACATGGTCAGGTGGCAGCATAAAGCCAGCCCCTGAAGTTTTTCCAATAAAATGTGTTGGATCTCTTCCTACATGTGATTGTCACCCTAAAGACAAGGTGACAGGTCACACACAATCAGTGGTACAGCTCAGCAAGGACCTTAATGGGACATACACTTAATTGTGTTTTAAGCAAATCACCTTATTGGCATATTAGATGTATCCAACCCCTTCTTTGTGGCATGCTACAAATTGAATGTGAGATTATTACAGTGGAAAGTACTCTTAAAAAAATAATTGACTTTGCATAAGGGGGGCTGTTCATATATCTCTGAACTAATTCAATTAAATGGTGTAGGTGGTTTCATTTTTGTTCTTAGCTAGTTTTGCTTCCAGCTCTTGTGCTGGGGATTTACAGATATTTTTTTTTAACCTTTCTCTCATTGAGCTTAAAGAACAAATGACAACTTTCCATTGCTCTAGGCATTTTGTTCCTTAAAACTTCCTTTTACTAAATGTTGAATCAAATTTTTACAGGCATGATTTGCATCACTTTGCAACACTACCTCTGAATGGCAATTTGTGAGTTTCTGTGGGTATTTAAATCACTTTAGTAGTTATTTTGGTTATTTCTGGGAATGAAAAATTTTCATAGAAAATTAGTAGGTCCTTTAAGTACAATTGCATTTACTAATAGAAGGTTAAAGCATTAATTGTTGTTTAATAAGCTCCAGTTGAACCACAGATATTATGAAAGAAAAGATGAAGATTTCTGTGCTCTGAAACAATGTTCCTTCCCCCTCTACACCCAAATGTTTTCCCCTAACAGTTTATTCTTTCCTTTTCTCTATGTGAATGTTATGGGACTCTGATGTAAGTGTTACAGATTGCATGAGTTTTCTTCTGAGGTGTTTGGAATAGACTAGCACTTAACAACTTAATCATTTGTGGGATGTGTTTTCATTAACGGATGACTTTGATTATGTGATTAGACTTGTTTGCTTTGGTTGCACTTGACTTCAGCTTTGGAAAGGTCTGCCTCTGTTTTGTGGCTCCTGAGCAGTGTGTGCCGGTGGAGTTGGCTGCTCCTAACTTCTTGGTTTGGCAATTAAAATTGTTGGGAAACTACATGACTTTCGTCGATGTCTTTTGGAAATGATGGCAAATTTGTCTTTGTTGCAGGGAAAAGAAGCTGATCGCCATCGTATAATAAATATCTTCTCTCTTGCTCTTATTAAGTGGTGTGCAAACCTTCTCATATGAATTATCCCCTGGAATGGCTTAGCTCTGGAGTGACTTTCTCTTCCACTACAATAATACAACATCTTTCTCCTGGTTTGTGTAGTCTCTGACTGTGCTTTTCCCCATTGCTCCCAAAGAGTTACAGTGACAGGAGAAAGAAGTCTTGCCTGGGAAAATAAGGGGGGGCCAGCTTCTCTCAAAGGTACTGGGGTGCCGGATTCCCACTAGAACTGTGTTTAAGTGTCCAAACTTTTCAGAGGATCTAGACCAAAGTCCTTTGCTCCTCTGTAATTAGAGTGGGCCAGGCTCTGAACTCTTTTGTACTCATGAAAATCCATAGGAGTTACTCTGGATTTAAACGGCGGCATAGATCAGAGCCTGAATCAGTGATTGCTGAAAAAAACAGCCTGCTACTGAATCCCATCTGTTGCTGTATAGAGTTTTGCTAGTGAGATTTTTTAGCCCATGTAGAATCACAGAGATTAAAGATGACGATGATCTGGCCCTGTGTCCATCCTGAGTTGTTCCCTGTGGTGCATTTCATAGCTTAGATCCCAGCCCTGTCTACTTTGACTTGGCACGTGCCCAGCTTCAGGGCTTCCCACACCATGTGTGGGTTGTATCGGTTCCCTTTGAAGGAATTAGGAGAGGATGATAGGAACTGGAATTAAAGGGTCTGTTTCCTTAGGCCATTTACAGTCAGATTCTCTCTTGCCTTAGTGAAGAGAGGAGTGTAATCTGGTGTGGATACTGAAAAGACGTTTGCAAGAGGCAGCAGCAGTTTTAGCCCTGTCACACCAGACGATTTCCCGTTTCTACAGCAATTCTGCCCCTCTGCGCAAAGGTGTGGAGCCATAAACATAAGAGGTGGAGACATCCAAAACACAGCCTGCCTGAGATGGGGAGTGAGAGTCTCCCAAAGATGAGAGATCCAGGGCAGATGTCTGGCGTATGGTCCGTGCTTTTACACAGCCACCTCCTGGCTGTGACACGGTCCCTGGCGCTGTCAGCTGCTTCCCTGGAGCAGCACATGCTGCTGGCTTTGCCACTTTGGTGACATCTGATAGTGGCCTGAGGCCTCACAGCCTCAGATCCTAAAGACAGCTCTTAGAAACACACAGGAGGTCACCCGAGGCCAAGTGCTGTCCTCGAGAAGCCTGTGCCAGCCCTGAGAACATGTTTTGCTCCTCAGTCCTCGCCTCCTCCAGAAACAAACCTTGGTGTCCTAGAACCCATCCATCTCCTTTCTCACTAATTCCTCACATGTGTGTTTATTATTCTGGTTAATCCCCTGCTTTACATTTTCTCCTGCTGAGGACTCACTCTCTCAGTGTACGAAAATGAGTTTTTTATCCTGTCATCGCTCTATTCACACAAAAAAACCAACTTTAGAATTGGGATTCATGCAGCAGCAGCCCTTTGGAGATGAGTTGCCTCCAGTCCCACAGCAGCGTAATGCTTCCACAAATGTGGGACAAAGTCTGGCACCCCAGATCAATACAAGGTTGGGATTGCCCACAATACGGATGTCCTTCCTGAGGCAGGATGGGCAGGGAATCCTCCCTTCTCACTCCAGGTCTTAAAAAAAGGGCCTTGTGTTTTCAAGATCTGCTCTCATCAATGGCCAGAAATGTAGTGGAAAGGCCTGGGATAGACCCGTTTCTTCCTTTTTCCAGTTCAGTGGGGCTGAAGCAAAACTGGTTCTCATTTGGCTGGGTTTCAGTGCCTCATTCACAATGAGGGGGAGCAGGGGAGAAGAGGGTGTCAGCCTAGCTTCCAGTGCACTGTACAGACCTCTCTGCTGCGGGGATCAAAGCAGTATCTGACAGCTTGGAGGCTGAGCTCTCGTCTTGATCGTCATGGAAGCAGCTCCAGGACATGGATGTGACACTCAGGCTGATGGGGAGAACGGAAGAGCCTTCAGGATGCTGTGCCTCTGCTGTCCCCATCACGGAGACAGGTGACACGGGTGGCAGAGCTGCTTGTATATCTTTTTCACCCAGCACTGACTTCAAGAGAATAATAATGGAGAAAGCAACGGATGCTGGAAAACGTGGGATTCACGGAAGCATTATCAGGGCTGATAGTTCCTTCGGTCTCCTTTTGCAGCGGAGCGGTTGGCTGTAGGAGAGAGGGAGCAGGGTGCATTTGCCTGCTCCTGTACCCTCTCAGCTTCAGCAGCCAGTGTCTCTGCACTCTGGTCACCGAATGCTCTAATTCTGGTTCTCCAATACACCTCTGTCCCGTCTCCTTCAAAGTCCTCTTTTTCCTGGGCAAAGATGTTGTCTCCTTGCAGCAGCACATGGCTGTTGGGTCACTGTGCAAACCTCAGTGAGGCAATTTAAAGAAGTCCTGACCCACTTTTACCATTTTTAATCCATTTTTATTTCAAACTGCCTAAAGCCCAGCCTGCAATCCACATCTGAGGGACCTCTGGGGAAGGAGAGCAGTTGGGAGCAGTCAGATGAATTGGTGTTGGGGCACTACTTGGCCTCCAGGCTGGAAATTTGGGTATGCTTGGTTCAGGCTTTGCTGAACAAACAGCATTTAAAACAAGCTTGACTCCATTTCTTGTTGGCTCAGAGAGGCGCCAAGGACCAGCTTCCACATCCAAGATGGCCTAAGCTAGGCTCCTCCTGGGTAGCTCACTTCACAAGTGGAAAGATAAAATAGTAATTAAAATAAAATGTTCCTGTACTGTTTTGCCGTGTGGTTGAGAGAACTTTTAATTCTCCCCATGGCGTGATCTTAACACTACAGTAATATATAAAAAAAACCCAATTCAGCATTATCCTAGGCCTCTCTGCAATGTCACTTGGCATTTTCAGTACAGCTGGGAAAAAAGTCAACTTCCAGCTCTTCCTGGAAAGCTGTGATGGTGTCTTCCAGCCAGCCCATGCAAAAGGTGATAAGGGGTAGAAACATGGAGTCAGTGGCCAGAGGATGGATGGTGTGTATCGCTCTCGAGTGGCAGCTGCATCCTGTGGGCTGAACACAGGGGTTAAGGGCGTTTAGCTGCTGACTTGGATTTGGCACTGGAGAGAGCCCCAGTGGCCCGCTCATGACGTGTGGTGTTGCTGTAGCCAAATCGCTTCCCCTTTGTCTCTCCATTACCCAACTGAATGAGCTGTTGGATAATTCAGTTCTTTTGTGCTTTAAGTATCTAAATGGATTAATAAATAGTAGACAATTAAGAATCCTCTTTAGTTTTAGTCTTCGGTGCAGCAGAGTCTTGCAGTCAGACTGAGACAAGGAGCACAGAGCATTATTTCTGTGTATGTTTATACAACTGCTTAAGTATAAGGCCAGTAATTGTGGTTAATGCCATCTAAACAGCAAACACTTCCACTTCTGACATATTTCATAATGAAAAAAGCCTACCTATCAGTCAAACAAAGCAAGCTCCAGTCCTGCTGATAAGAAACTGTCTGTGGAGATTCAGAAAGCTTGGTCACTCTGGATGTCCTTTGCTGTCCCTTTTGCTTTGGACTGGCCGTTAAAAATACCATCTTGCTTCACTGTCTGGATTTAAGGCAGCAAACGGATTGTGTTGTGCAAGATGACCAGTCCCAGAAAGATGGTGCCATAAGTTAGATGGTTAAGAACCACCAAGCAGGCGATAGTGGTCTGTAGTCTTGGGGCCATAATCTGCCATAATGCTCCATAAAACTTACTCCTGGGTGACAGAAGAGAGACTTTTCCCCACTCTGGTCTTGCAGCAACACACCTGATGGCTGAGGGTCCGTTCAATGCCTGTTGAAGCTTTTGGTTAACTTCAGTGCATCTCAGATTGGGAGTTGGCTTGAGCTCTCTCAGCTTCAAAGTAACTTCTTGCTGCTGTGCTTCAGATTTCTGCGTCCCAGGCAGCTCGCTCCATGCTGTCCAGAGGGCTTCAACACTCACTTGGTGTCTCCTAGAGGACACTCCTGGAAGCAGTAGATGCAGGAACTATGGATGGAATCAGTGATTCAAGAAATCAGCTGTTTTATTATCCCTGAGCCAAACAAAAAAATTCTATTTCTAGAGTCAACCTCCAGAACATCAGAGGCTGTGAATTTAGTCTCAATTCTATGTCAAATAATCCAAATAGAGCTTATAATGGCTTCATAAACAAGAGCCTTTTGATTTCTAACCCCACAGCTGCTGTTACTAGAGCGTGATGTGTGAACCTTCTATTAATCCCTGGAAGATGCATGGCTTTGCAGTGATGTGGCATTTGGCAGAGTGTGAATCAAATCATCACTGATCTCCTCATCCTTTGTCTTCACGTTTAGACGGTAAATGGCCATGTTAAATAGGTGTGGACAATAAGTATGAAAAGCCACCTGAGGCAAACTATGAAGCAAAAGGCTCTGTGTTCTCAGATGATGAAGAGAACGATTCATTGGATTGTGCATCCATGAACAAAAGGCCCAAAAAGAAGGATCAGCCCCTTGAGGTACTTCCATATTGTCAAGGCTCCTCCTCCTCTGAAATTCCTTGAATCTTCAACTGAATGAACATTTCTCTTTGATCTAAAACCACTGAGTCCAAATAATACATTTCTGGTCTTTCAGGGGTGGGTCTTGCTATGGGTTCACTCATTTTTCTGCATGTGTGGATTTCCTGAAAGAAATCTGAATTATTGCCTTTGGAGATAATGGTTTTATGAGGCTTCGGAGTTGGATCTGAATTGCAAAACTTGGATCTAGCAGTGAACCACGTACAAGGGGATTTGGATATCAACTGCTAGTTGATTTTTCGTGTCTGTAAATATATTCTCTCACCCCCTAGGCAGGATAGTTACGGTGAGAACAGCCAGCACCCACAGCCAGAGCACTCGCAGTTCAGAGCCCAGTTTGCACCTAGCCAAACCCCACTGATCCAGCGGCAGTTCTTCCTTCATGACTTCAATAGGTTTTTGAATCAGGCACTGTATTAACAAGTATGCTTTACTTTACTTCAGGGAAACAAGAACTAAAGCAGATGCAGATCTCACACTGTGGTTTGCCAAAAGCAATTTTAGCAACATTTTGTTGTGGAGGAAATAAAACCCCCGTGGGAGATGCTGTAGGCAGACTCCTTCCAGATCTGGGCAGGGGGGATGGAGCCACAGCCAGCAGCTCTTAGATCCAAGCTGGTGGATCTCCACCATGGGGGAGCTGGGTTTGTTCCACCCTCCCCTTGGCTCAGTGTGAGGGAGCTGGAGCCATGTGCTTTGGTAAGCTGTTGTGTGACCTTGTGGTGGGTCATCCTACCTCTGGAGGGATCTCACCAAAACCTGGGCGGCTCTGGTCTTACTGTGGAAAGGTGCAGCCTCTGTAGCTACTTTCAGAGCAGTCGAGTGACCTCCATAGGAAGCAGAGCTATTCATTCCTGATTTTAGAGTCTTCACTGTGTAGTTAATGGCTGCTTTTCTTTAAGAGACATCTGACTTCCCAAAGAGCAGCCTGCTCCCAAGCTGCAAGAGGAATTGCTGTAGTTGTCCAGCTGTGTCCAAGGGCTCCTGGTTTACAGAGCGGGCAGCTATGGAGTCTGGAGTGGTGTGGGATCCCTGCCTGCTGTACACAGCAGTTTTCTTCCTCAGCTTTTCTCCTCCAGCTGTCTTTCTGGATGCAGCCATCCCATCCAGGTCTGTTGTGCTTTTGGCCATTCACAGTGGAGACTTGGGGTAACATTTCAGGCTTGGAAGATGGGGTGGGGTGTTGGAATAATTCCACCTGGGCAAGAAACTGCCTTGCTTTATGGGCAAGCTGGAAGGGATGGAGATTTAGATGGAGTCTAAACAAAACCTTGCTGCAGTGCAGTTCCTTATTTATATGAATATTTATACCTTGCTGCATCACAGGAATGTGGAAACACAGCATGAAGTTGGAAAGTCCTATAAAATAGAAATTATAAAATCCTCACTTATGAATGGTAAGATCCTGTTATAGTCTTACACATACATAAGTCGATGCTGTTAAAGAAAATAAGGCTTTGGATATTAGTGTAAACGGAGTAGGAGAGCTTATCAGGCCTTGCAGTGTTATGTGATGCTATGACAAGCCTCCACCATGAGTCTGTGCTCCTCTGCAACATGTGGTAACCATTTCTTTTTGTGAAGCTAGCAAGACACAATGCCATGCCAAAGTTCTTCTGAGAGAATCACGCACTGCAGATTAGGGGGTTTTTGTGTTGTTTGCTACTCTAACTGATTGGACTAGCAAACTAAGGTTGGAACTTGATGGTCTTTAAGGCCCTTTCCAACCCTAACCATTCTATGATTCTATAATGTCTTCCTCAGCCTGGGGAATGGGGTTAATCACAGTAAAGCAATTTCATGGAGTTGGTCTGGCTCCTGCTGGGCGTTCAGGGCTCCTTTTTAAAAGCTCTCTGCATCAGCTGACCGCAAGGCAGAATTGCAGTAGTTGGCTTCTAAAATAATTTCAATGGATTGTGTCTGGCCTGTCTCCCAAGTGAGAGGCTGATCTTTTAAAAGAACAGTGCTTTGTGAGGATTACAGGCCCAGTGTGTTTCATCCTGGGGACCCCTTCAGCTTTGTGATGCCCCAATGAGCTGTACCCTCGGAGAGGCTGCGGCTGGGCTGGACAGTGCAGGATGGGCTGGGAGACACCAGAGCTGACTTTCTGCCACCAGTTTGCTCTCTTGATCCAAACACTTCTGTAAATGGCACCAGTTTGTCCTGGCTCCTTTGACAGTTATGTTATTAGCAATCTTTAGCCCCACCTCTAACCAAGCACCAGAGGGGAAGGTGTTGGTGTAACCTGGGTAAAGGACTACATTGGGTTTCTTAAAGGGGTTAGTCTTCAGCTGGTCATTCATTAATGATCTTCAGGGCCAAGATCTGCTTCTCGATTACTTCATGCCTGGAATGGGATCATTGCCACAGAGGTGCCACAAAGATGGGCAAGTTTTAAGGAAAGAAAAAAAAAAGAACATTTCCTATTACACCACTGAAGTTTTGGTTTGCTTTTCTGCAGGCACCGCCTAGGACCCTTAGACCTCGCTTCAGGAAGAAAAGTACCTCGTCCTCTGCCACTGAAACAATGTGAGTGCAATGAGCCAATAGCACCAAGATCCACAGAATGTCTCTCTTCTGCCTTAAAGAGCTACTCGTTAATAACGTAGGAAACAGCAGTGGGATGGATGTGCTTTGATGTACAGCATTGTAGACATGGCCTTTCTCTCTCCTCTCTCTGTATCCTTCTGTTACACGCTTCTCGCGTTTGTCCATGATGTGGGTAGGACAGTCTGGCAGACTCCTGCAGGTGAAGAATCCTTGTTTTGTTTGCAGAGTGTACACCCACTCACGCTAATCCTGTAAGGCTGTACATTTACAATTCTCATTTGTGTCTGCATAGCTCTAGCTCTGTGAATGCACAGTGAAAACAAAAATAATCAGTTGCTCATGATGATGCATTGACAGTGTATTTATTTATGGCTTTATCATTCATGAAGTGGATTTGCAGAAGCCATGGATTTCTCTTCCCTCCCTTCCTCCTCAAGACTGTGAATGATGTAGCAAATGTCAAAGTACTTTGACTGTACAAAACGTTCAAGATTCGTGAGTGAAAGCTGAGCTGCAACTTGGTTTCTCTTTCTGCAAGTAAATCACGTGTATTCTGAGAAAATAATTGTGCTAAAAACCAGAGACTGAACCACTTACAGAAGACGAGGAAGAGATGTGCAAGAGAAGATAAATGGTTTCAACAATGTAATGAAGGGGGAGTCTTAATTTTGATCAGCCTGAGCCAGGAGAGTATTGTGTGGAAAACAGTGGCAGCTAGAAGAACAAGATGGTATCTCTTGTGGCAAATGTTCTACTGCCAGTTTTAGAGTGTGAGCAAGCCAGGCTTGTACCAGCTGCAGTGACAGTAGTTAGAATCGCTTTAGTGACGCACTTCCAGGGGAAAACGCACCTTTCTCCCCTGCCTGCAACAGCGTCAGTCCCAGTGCTCTGCTTTCCTGGTGAGGTGCTGCTGTTTTACTTGCACGAGCAGAGCAGGGCGCTGGGTCTGAGCTGCTTTTTGAAGCCTGGAGCTTTGTCTGTAGCATGGAGTTCGGTTAGAACCACAAGAACCAGAGGGAGGGGTGTATTTGTATCCATATATAAATGAGAAATACAAAAGAAGAGGAAGATGTGGTTTGTGTATTTGTGCTTCAAGTTGGTGTCTCTTGTAAGTGTTGAGCATGTGAGATTCACACAAAAGTTAATTACGTGGCCCTTTGTGTTTGCTCTTGGACCTGTCACATAGACTAGAAAAGCATTTAGCATTACATAGAACGTGCCATCACTAATGGATCAGTACGCGGGGCTTGGTGATGAACAGTACTGTTCATCTAGTTCAGGTGCAGCAGTCCAGGATGCCAATAACCGGCTGGAGTGTATCAGGCTCAGAGATAAATCTGAAGTGGCCTTTGAAACCTTTTCACTGCCGGGTATGCATCAATATCCCAGCTGTCCCTGTCTGATGGATCCCTGAGGTTTCCCTCACAGCTTCCTACGTATGTGCGGAAGAGACAAATAAATACGCACACGCAAATGTTTATCTGACCTGGCTAGGAAGTGGAAAAAGCAAGCAGGTATTTCCTGTGTCTGCCACAATATTTGGCCTCATTACCTGAGAGTTTTGTTTCCTTTACATGTGCTAATGCAATCAAGTTCTGCAATGGGTAAGAAGGAAGAAGTCTTCAGAAAGTAAATTGAAAAAAACCCAACAAACCTGTCTAAATAGCAGGTAGAGAAGAGTCAGTCCTTGGAAGATACTCATCTAGAGCTTTGAGGAGCTAAGCTCGTGTGTTTTATTTTTAAGCAGCTTTAGAGTTTATATGATTTCTTTTGGCAAACATTAAAAAGAAATAGAAAAACTGCCTGCAGTGTTAGCAGAAAATAAAACCCTGTTGCAAGTAAGCAGTTTCCCTGCTATGCAATGGGCTGCCATAAGATAAAAAAGAAGCTGACAAGTTTGCACTCAATTATGCCAAAAAACCCCAACAGCATAGAGCTACATAACGTGTGATGAGTTCTATTCTCAGATACGCTTTATTGATTTTCACTAAAATTATTAGATGTGCGTCTAATCTGCTGTTTTACTGTAAACTTGACTGTTTAGCATTTCTTAAATGCTGAGGTGAAATTATTGACAAGGGAGTTGCCTTATATCTCTCAAAACATTCACTGTATAAATGAGAAAAATAAACCTTTTCGTATCTCTGGCAAAAATGTATTAATTTATCAACTGAGCTGTATATTTCTGTATAGATAGACAAGAAATGTGAATGCCTAACCACGTACACTTCATGTTGTAGTGTTCTGTATACAGAAGAGAACGGTCGTTTGCTTTTGATCTTCCACACACAGGTTGTTTACAGGTGTTGCCCCAAGTCTGTCATTTCAGTCTTCATTCAGAATAAAGACCAGACATGAAGTCTTTTGTTCCAGTTTTTCTCTTGAGCCTCTTGCCCAGGAACAAGCCCGTCTCAGCGAGTCGCCTTCCTGCGCTGATGCTGACCCCTCCTGGCAAACCAGAGTTTGCAGAACTCGAGCGAAGAGGACACACGATTCTGAGGCATGTGTGGATGGGGAGCGATTCTCAGCTTCCTCCCAGCTCAGGCTCTGAGGGTGCAAGCCAGCTATCTGCTTAGATTACTCCTAAAAGCAAGCAGTGTTTCAGCTGATGGTTTAAAATAGCAACAGATCTGGCTTACGTAAGCAAAGCCTGCTCATGGGGACCTTTCAGGCAGCTGGCCTCTACCATCAGTCCTTTAGGGTGGGCAGGCACCTCCCGATCCTTGGAGATGGCCTGGAGAGGGTGACCATGAAAGAAACACGCCAGCCCTAGAAAATACAGCCTCTGACCAGCACGAGGCACAAGTGAAACTTGCATTATTTTGAGCAAGTGATATTGAGGCTGGGGGGGAAGGAAACTGCAGCTGAAGATGGTCCATGGTAAACAGGCCTGTGAGTTACCTCACCAGTTCACCACAAATTCACCTCAATTATGAACAGAATAGGCTTAGAGCAGCTCCGTGCAGTCCTCCGTGCCTCCTTGTCGTAGGGGACAGCATCAGCGCAGTTACAGCGGCTGCCAATTGCTGAATCAGGTTGACATCAAATAGAGACAAGACAGACTTCATGTGTGTCACTGTCACCTTGGAATGAATCCCACGCTAATCTAAATTGTGCAAGTGCAAACCCAGCAGAGAAGGAAAGGAGAATCACATTGTTTATTCCTAATGAGAGGGAGAAAGCTGCTTGGAGAGATACGATGCTCCCTAGCCCCGTGTAAACAACCTGCTGCCTCTGACTGCTCTCTGAAGTGTTCTCATGTAGTGATGAAACCCTCGTACTTGTGACCGAGTGCTCGGTAATCACAGTCTCCCTTTTGCTGTTTGTTTCGGGTACCTGTTTTGCATCTAGCACCCTATTTGAAATAGCAGAGGACACTACGTTGGGATTTGCGTTTAGAAAAACTATTTAAGGATCATAATTGTGCACTTCATGTGATTTCTTTCCTGTGTTCGGTAGAAAAGATCTGTGATGAAGTGGTACACCTAATGCCTCACAAGGACAGACGGCCATTACAACAGTATTCCAAAGGCTGATGTTTCGCTGGTTTTGTTACACTGCTTGATATACATCTTGAATAAAGTCTTAATCTTTTCTTTAAAAAAAAGAAAAAAGAAAACATCTGTTCACTGTATCTGGCAGGCCAGAATAATTACTTTGATTGCTGTATTATTTTTATCTCAATTCTGGCTGACTGTATATAGATGTACTCACTAAGTGCTGCATGTCTTTCAGAACTCCTTTCTGTATTATGAACTGGAAAAAAAAATACAGCTACTGAACACTCTGAGTAACTAGTGAATTCATTAGAATGCTGTAGCCTGGTACCGGAAATCATCTCTTGCTATACAGGTGGCTCTGGAGCTGATAACCAGGGACTATCTGCTTAATAGTGGGTTAATTATTAGTGACTGTTTTCAAGCTACGGCCAGAAGCAACTTTCATACACTTGCTGGAATATCAGCTTTGTAGAGGAAAACCTCCGATCCAGCCCTTAGCTAAACCAGAGACAAGCTGCATTGTACACTGCAAAAGAACCCTGGTTTTGTTCCATATGTACACCTGATCAAAGATCTGCAGTGTAAGGTATAATTAAGCTCAAAGAACGAACAAGAAAATACTCAGAATTGTCTGCTTGAGGATGTAGTGTAGGACCCAAATAATATGTTCTACTCAAAAACCCACACAGTATACGAAATTTGAGTCTTGTAGTGAAATCTGGGGGCTAACACATTTTTAAATCAGTTATAAAAACCGCATGTAGCCATGAAACAAGTGTTTTTTCTATGCTCTCTAGCACGGAGACACGGCAAATTTGTCTCATACTGTGACAGGCAACAAGACTGAAACAGACCCTGCTCTCCTTTCTCCCCTTCTCCAAGGAAGACTCCTTTCAGTGAGCTACCCATACGTATAGACACAGCAAAATATATCCTTGGGTTATTGAAACATGTTTCTTTTAAAAATTTTAAGACTAAATGTGTTGAATTATTCACTTTTAGTGACGTCTAGACTGTTTTAATTCATGTATGTACGTTACACGCAATCACAGGAAACCAAGAGATGTCAGAACATGTAGGTGACCAGCTTGACCTCTGTCAAGTAAAATACAAATTACAGCTCAAGAAAATCTCAACTACTCCTTTATTTTGGGCACTGATACCCATAATTCCAATCAGATGATATGCATATCTTTATTTAGAAAAGTAACGGGTATTACAAATTCATATTCCAACATTAAGACCATACCACGTGTACCACCACCTCTTTTCCTAGAGAGATGCAAAAATGAAGCAAAGACTTCTACACACGAAGATTCGTACGATCATGATACTTCTGGTAGGGATCATCAACATACCAATTCCTTCTTTTCCAGAAAGAAGTGGTCATTTTATCAAGGAGTTTACATTGGGTTCTGTTGCACAACACCAGCTCTCTCAAACGCTTCCTCTGGGCAGCCGACTTCTTCCACAGTTTCTTCTTATAACCAGCCTGTCAGAAGGAAATACACAAAAGGCTTTTAAGTGGGTTGTTGCAAATACACATACACAGCAATACTGATAAGCAAACCAGGACAAATTCCCCACTTTCAGGAAGTCAGGAGTCTCTCTACAGAGCTTTAACTTCCATACTAGCCGCTGCTCTCTCCTGGAAGGAAATCAATTGGCCCCCAACATATTATCAACAAAATAAAAAGGTCTTACCTTTCTCCTAACCCAAAGGCCATTGTGCAGCCGGAGAAACCTCTCCACAACAGCTTTCACAGT
>NW_010119412.1:442-998 GCF_000699245.1 Pterocles gutturalis | reverse complement strand
TTCCCTTACGCAAGCCATAGTACGTGAGGGTCCTCACTGGCTGTTGAAGTATACTTGGAAGTAGAGGTGTAACACTGGAAAAACCCACCCCCAAAAGAGACAAAAAATAGAACAGGAATTAAACGTTTTTTTCTAAAAGGAATCACTGGCTTTTTCACATAAAAATAAATCAGAAATGGCTGTGAGTGGTTTGAAGGTTAACAGGAACTTGTCTGACATTACAGCACGCCAGTATCATAGAATCATTAAGGTTGGAAAAGACCTCAAGGATCATCAAGTCCAACCCAACACCACCTAACTCACTAAACCATGTCCCTCAGCACCATATCTACACGCTTCTTGAACCCCTCCAGGGATGGTGACTCCACCACTTCCCTGGGGAGCCTGTTCCAATGCCTGATCACTCTTGCAGTGAAGAAATTTTTTCTAATATCCAGCCTAAACCTCCCCTGGTGCAACTTGAGGCCGTTTCCTCTTGTCCTATCACTTGTTACTTTAGAGAAGAGGCCAGCACCCACCTCACTGCACCCTCCTTTCAGGCAGTTGTAGAGAGTGA
>NW_010119412.1:0-225 GCF_000699245.1 Pterocles gutturalis | reverse complement strand
GTCCTGCTGGCCACACTATTGCTGATGCAGGCCAGGATGCCGTTGGCCTTCTTGGCCACCCTGTATGCCCCACTGTCCACCCTGCTGCCAGCATTCTGCTTCACAGGACCGGGAGACAGTGCTAAAGCACAGACTTGGGAGCTGGAGCAAAGAGCAGGCCGAAGAGATTCTCTGACAAAACACCTGATATAAAGCTCCTGTTACGTTCCCTCCCCAGGCAGCCCC
>NW_010119411.1:0-405 GCF_000699245.1 Pterocles gutturalis | reverse complement strand
CTGCAGAAAACTTTAACAAGAATCCAAGAATATCAACAATATAGATCACAAATGCCGATTTATGGTATGGCTTCTCTCTTACAATCACTATTCTAGAGGCAATTTAGAGTCTTGTTTTTTCTGAGGTTATCCATCCTTTACACAAAGCTGTTTTGTGGGAAGTCAAGGTCCAAATGCTAGGCTTTGCAAATTCGTATAGTTTCCCTAAACATAGTTTTCTGTATTCATATATTTCCACATTGTCCTTTAGAAACTAACTTTAAAAAAATTCAGGGAAGCCTGTCCACTTTACATGTGCAAAATGTGCGTGCCCTTGTGCATCAAAGTCATCCCTTCCCTTCTGACACACCAGCCAGGGAGCTCCATTGCACAAAGTAAAGACAGAACCAGAGAAGAGATACAGGC
>NW_010119410.1:0-10824 GCF_000699245.1 Pterocles gutturalis | reverse complement strand
CTTGCCGGAAGAGTCTTGCCCTGGTGACGTGTTCATGGTGGAAGAGCCGCGGCCCTCAGCGTGGGGCGACGGGGAGGCATAGCCCTGTGCTGGGACCGGGCAAGGCCGCCGCGATCGCCAGCATTTGTGCGGGGTTTTGACTCAGCCCCTGGCACGGGTGCCCCCCGTCTGGCCTTGGGGACGTTGCTCGATGCCTCTCGTCCATCTCCAGGAGGGAACGTGTCTCCTGCCCGCAGCAGCTGTGGCAGAGCTGCTGCCGGGAGCACGCTGTCCCCATCGCTGCCTGTGCTTGGATCTGTTTGGTGACATTCGGCTGCGTCTGTTGTGACAGGAGCTCTCCCGCTGGGCACCAGGGCTCTGAGCTGCTTTTTCGACTGAAGTTTGGAGTTAGGGTTGAGCTCAGGTGTTGTCCCACTGCAGACTTGTCGTGTTGTACTTTATAGGGGGAGCATCTGCTGTGACTATTCACAGGTGTTGGGTTCATGTTTCACTTAATTCAAGGCAAAGACGAGGCAGTGACGGCCGTGCAGCCACTCTGCACTTAGGTAATTTTGTTTAACTGAGGAAAACGCCTGCAGAACCGCTCGCTTTCCGACACCTCCAAGAAGGATGGATACTGAAGCGTTCCAAGTGCTGACCCTCGGCTCCAGCCTGCCTGGGGGCAAAGCGATGGGGGTCTGGTTCCTTTTCTCACCCTCTCAGCCAAGACCAGAGCAGGGTTTAACCTGTGAGGCCCCAAAATGGAGCTGAGGGACTGCGGAGGAGTCAGTTCCAGGGCATCTCGGGCCCCGTGGTGCTCTGAGAGCACGCGCAAGACTTCAAATATTGTCTGAGTGTGCTGCGCACAGACAGTTGGTGCTCCTGGTTCCTGACCCTTGTGTCAGCTTGGGGCAGTAACTGCTTGTCTGCGTTTCTCGGGCATTGTCAGTCTTTGGGCGCTGTTTGCACGGGCTGACTCTCCAGTAACCTTGTGGTGTTAAGTCATTTCTCTCTCAGTTGATGTGTTTGCAAGGGGTGGGAGAGGTGGTAAACACTCCCAAGCTGTTAGTAGCCAGGACAGTGACTTTAAACCTTTTCTCTTCCCCAGCAGAAAGGTCCCCTGACCACAGGACTTGTAGGATCTCGGTTACTTCTCATTTGAGCTGCCAGGTTTGAGCGTGCTTGGCTGATTTCAGCTGGAGGCAGCGGGGTGTACCCCATCAGCTTGTTTCCATAGGCAGTACAGATCAGCGCACGCTCTGAAGCCTCACCGCATCGGAGGTGTCTCACTTGGTGTGTCTGTGGTCCAGGGAGGTTGTGAGCAAAGTGAGGTTTTGCTGTTCTGTACAGACACAGCTCCCAAATGTGTCCCTACTCGGATATTGCCGGGCTGCATGCCACTTGGACAGCGGCAATAAGCAGAGGTTTTGAGATCTTAGATTGTCAGATAAGTGCATTCCTGACAACGCAGGTAACGAAAATGCCTGGTTTCCTGACAGCGTCATTTTGAGATTTTTATTACTTGGTTGGGAAGTCTGCTGAACTGAAACTGTGTTAAGGTTTCTAATGAACGTGCAGGTGTAAACACTTGGTCAACTGACACTTAGGCAAAGGTATGTGTGCGGTGGCCTCTCAGAAAGCCAGCTGTTGCTTTTTATTGTTTTTTTAAGATACATGGATCTTTCTAACAAGCTCTCATGCGGTGCAGAACTTTTTCCTTTCTAATCACAGCATGTGGCTCAGTATGACAAGTCTGAACACTTCCCTTCTTGTGTCTGCAGCTGCTGAAAAGTCTGAAGAGGCTGTCTGAGTTGCCCATCACAGTTGACATTCTCGTGGTAAGAGCTGTGAAATCTCTCACCCTTTCATCGTGTCTGTCAAGTCACAGGATAACCGTTTGCCGCGGAAATGCCGCTTTCCCTGGAACAGGGTGCCTTGCCTCGGCCACCTGCTACAGCCTGGTGTCACAGGCACGATTGTCATGAGGCTCTGGAGGTTCCGCGCACAACAAAGGGGTGTGTCAGAGCAAGTGCGAAGCTGTGGAGGACGGTTTGTCATCCTCAGCTCTTCCAAAAGCTTAACGCTTGACTGGGCTGTGGGAGTTGGAGCCCTTCCTAGCGATAACTGAATCAGCACGAAATTAGGAAGCGCTAATCCTTAAAATTATTGGTGACTTCTGACTTACCAACAGCCATGGTAAATGCTAACTTGGTTTGTTAATGCAAATAATTCATGTTGGACTAAGGCAGAGTCAAGTTGTCTTTAATTTACAGAACTGTATTAAATGATATAATGGTCGCTGAAAACATATTATATGTGATATCTTTGCCCTCAGATCAAGGAAGTTTATTTCTATCTAGCGGCGACAGGTAGCGGGTTAACTTTGTAGGAAGGTTGGCAGAGGTGAGAATGCTGACTGCTTTGCTAAGATGAATTTATGTCTTGGCTCTTTTGTGAAGGAGACGGGTGTTGGGAAGACTGTGAACAGTTTACGGAAACACGAGCTTGTAGGAGACTTTGCGAAGAATCTCGTAGCCAGGTGGAAGAAGCTAGTGCCGCTGTCCCAGGAGGCAGACAGGTGAGTGAACCTGTTCGGTTATCTTGATGGATAAGCTTTGTTATATTTTTGCAGTGGAGATTATAAACCTCTGTGACCAAGGCTCTGGAAGAACTTGTAACACAAGTGTGCTAACTCTGCACGGGGGCTTTGCCTCTGCTAGCTGCAGAGAGCTGGGTTGCTGACATCTGCAGTTTTGTGTGGGAATAGGGACCGATTTTCAAGAATTTGCAGTTTGATGAAGAGATTAACAGTAGAGGCTGGAAAAGTGCCTCTATTAACGCAAGAGATGCAATCTGCTTGCTTCCCGTTTTATGATGCTAAAGAGAAGAAGTTCTAGGCCCGAGTAAAGGAAGTGGCTTGCTTTGAAAGAAGCCTTTTATGTGCAAGAATCCTATGGAAACTGAAAGCTGATGCTAGCCAGCATGTTGTAACGCAGAGCTGCACTGAACCCAGCGATGAGATCATTTAGATGTGGTGATAATTTCGATGGCTGTGCTATCCCTGCGTGCTGAACTGGGGGACATGTTTCCGTAGGCACCACCCGGCCCGGAGTGTGTAGGCATGGAGAAGTCTCTCTGTGCATCTGTCTCCGCTTCCTCGTGAACTGTGAAGTCCTGAGTCCTAATAAGAATGCCTCATCGATCCCTGCACTAGAAATGCAGTTTCTAAATTCCTGAATGTTGCTGTGCCTGAGAGAATTAGTGGTGTTCTTGCCACAAAACTACCAAAGACAACCTTAGTCTTCTGTAAGAGAGGTTCCCATCCATGTGGTCCATGGAGAGTGTCTCTTTTCATTCAAATTGGGAAATTTTAAGCTAACGGTATTATTTTCTTGTCCCTTCAGAAACAACGTCGATTCTGAAGACCGTGACTACGAGAGGAGCAGCTCAAACAAAAGACATCATGGATCCTCCCTCGGAGAGGATGAGGAACCTGACCAGGACTATTCAGATCCCTTCCAGCCGTCTTGCAGCCAGTCCTACAGCCCAGATCACAGGGAAAAGAAGTCCAAAAGGTATCCTAGGTCTGAGAGAGCCCACGAGACTTACGGCTATAGCAGCCACGAGGGGAAGGGTTGGGGCAGATCTTCCCCAGTGCTCTCCTCAGATCAGGAGCACTCGGACTATGGACAAGCTGTGTCACCTGAGGCAAGTGAGAGCCCTCAGGATGCGTACACAGACCCTTACGGCTCTGAGGAGCAGGAAGAACCGACAGTGTTTCATCGAAAAGCCAGTAAAGGCCACGGCTTTCAGGAGAAGGTGGGAGGAAGCCGGGAGAGGAACCCCAGTGAGTTCTATGACAAAGGGAACATGAGTCGAAGCAAAGAGCACAAGTCATCTCACAAGAAGCAGCGACTTGATGGCAGGGGGGACGACGGGCCCTCTGCCTTCAGCCCAGAGAGATTGCACAAGACCTCTTTTAAAGAGCAGCTCCGAGAAGCCCCCATGGTAGGGAGCAGCAAGGAGAAGCAGAGGATGTCAGACGGCACCAAAAAGGAGAAGAACCGAGAAAGCGGCGCCTCCAGAAAGGAGAAGTTGCACATGTCGGCACACTTGGAAGAGTCCTTGGACAACCACGTTAAGAAACAAAAACATCGGGACTCTGAAAAAAGCAAATTGGAAAAGCCCAAGCTGAGCTTGGTGACCTCTAACACAGAGCGGGAGAAACAGAAAGCTGAGAGTGACTCGTCAAATAGGATTAAAGAAAAGGGGATTTCTGGGAGCTTAAAATCTTCAGGGAGGAAGCGTAAAGCCTCCGACGTGGACAAAAAGTCAGTGGGCTTTTCCTCCAATTCTGGGGACGGGGAAGCGGAGGATGAATTTGAACAGCCTACAATGTCCTTTGAGTCATACCTCAGCTATGACCAGCCCCAGAAAAAGAAAAAGAAAGTGGTCAAACCCTCTGTGTCGGCTGGGGAGAAGGACCGAGCACACAGCAAGCAGAACGGATCCAAAGCCAGTGCCAACAGCTCAACCTCGAGTCAGAAGAGTCCAAGCCACAAGCGAACAAGTGAGAAGGTGGCAGAGAAGGACCCACCAGAGGCTCCTAAACCAAAGAGGGTAAGGTTTGGAAAGATCCTAAAGTGAACAAAGGAGGTGGGATCACCTGGAAGCATATTGGTCATGATACACTTTTTGAGCATGCAGAGTATCTGTGAGTCAGCTCAGCACCCTGTCTAACATGCACTGCATCTCCACCTGCTAGCGAGGTTCCCATGTTTCTCCTCTTAAGTATTTATGCTTCTCTAAAATTGCCCTTTTTTATCTGTATCAGTACTGCAGTTTTGTTAACTAAATCTGTTGGTCTCCAGAAATGGGGGAGAAATGGGAGAACTGGTGTTACAATGCAGCTTCTTCTAGAAGACAGACCTTTTTTTGTGAAAGCTTGAAAAATGAGCAATATTCAGAGTATCAAAATGCAGTTCAGTGCTGTTTGTACACTGGTGGAATGTAACATTCTCCTTATTCTTGTCTTACTTGCATGTACATTCTCGTCTTCCAGATCCTTTTAGATGTCATACCAACATTACCAGACATCCCGCTGCCCCCAATCCAGGCCAACTACCGCCCTCTTCCTTCAATCGAGTCCGTTACCTGCTCCCAGACGAAAAGGAGAGGTATATTGGGCAGGAAAAGGGATTTAAAATGGGCTGCAGCCACTGTGTGTGGGAGGGAGTGGAAGCGGATGCTGGCTGGGTTCAGGTCTTTCTGTTGGGGTCTAGTGTCCTGCCTCTGATGCCCAGAGGCTGTGTTTCAGAAAAAGGGGGTGTCCTTCCCGTATGCTCTAGCAGAAATGAAGAAGATCCTCAGCAAATCCTTGAGGTTTGGGATTTGGATGTGCCCTTCCTGAACTGGATTCCACGACTCTTAGAGAACACTTGGCCCTTTCGGTTGCTTCTGGGTGACTGATTCTCTGAATTCCTGTGCCATTCATCAGGGTGGACTCTTCTTTTCTCTGTTCCCTTCCTACTCCAAGTCTTTCTCTTTACAGCAGTGTCCTCGCCAGTTGAAGAGAGCGAAGCAGGTTTTACAGGTCGCCGGTTGAATTCCAAGATGCAAGTGTATTCAGGCTCTAAAACTGCCTACCTTCCAAAGATGATGTCCTTGTACCAGCAGTGTATCAGAGTCCTCAGTAATAACATCGACTGTAAGTACCTTTCCCCGTCTGTCTTAAAGTCACGTTGCCACACAGCTAGACTGATGTCTTAGTAACTTGTTTGTATATTGGCCTTGGAGCAGGTGAACCGTTGCCCCTTGGCACAAGGCAAGCTGACTGATACAGGACAGATCTCCCTGAAAGCTCAGGTGCTGCAGGCATCAGCACCCAGCATGCTTTCAGAGGGTGCTAAAGGACTGGAAATAGTGGGAAACAGAGACTAGTGTGGGCCCTTCTTGGTGCCTGATGACCCACTAGAGTTATTGCACCTACAGTTCCTTTCTCCCTCCCCCGTAGTGGGGCGCAGCGCTGCTGCTTTTTCTCGCTGCATTTCAGGGTATCAGACCCTTTCCTTGGCAAGGAAGGAGCAGGATAAATACTCTGTGCATGTTGCTTCTCTCTAGCCATCTATGAAGTGGGTGGTGTCCCTTTCTCTGTGCTGGAGCCAGTGTTGGAGAGATGCACCCCAGAGCAGCTGTATCGCATTGAGGAATGTAACCATGTGAGTGCCTCGGCCTGGGGAAGGGATGGGGACTCGTAGTAGTGCTGTTCTGTCCTCGTTTGCACTAGCAGAATAGTAGAGAACAATGTTATTTTCAACAAGAGGTGGCTCTTGCTTTTTCCGAGTTCCTGGATTTGCCGTCTGCCCATCTCTTGCTGGCCCCTAAGCTGTCTTGCCCTCTGTGACAGTCCAGTGGCGCTGGCGCGAGCTGCAGCTGAGGGAGAGGGGGGTGAAGGTGTCAGGAGGGATCCCAGCTGACGTGTGGGTTTGTTTCAGACCCTCATTGAGGAAACAGATCAACTGTGGCACAATCACTGTCTCCGAGACTTCAAGAACGACAAGCCAGAAGAGTTTGAGTCCTGGCGGGAGATGTACCTTCGACTGCACGACGCGCGAGAGCAGCGGCTGCTGATGTTAGCACGGAACATCGGCTCAGCTCATGCCAACAAACCCAAAGGTAAAGTATGGCTGAATGATCAGAGAGGAGTTGGGGAACGCTGCCTAGGAAGTGTCTTCTTTGAGGGAAGGTCTTTTGGAGTGGCTGGTTTAAATCTAGTCCCGTTTAGGATTTGCTTAACTCTCTGTTCTTTGTGGTGGCCTTTGGAATGGATGGACTGGGGAGTGGAGGTTGGAGCTTGCTGTAATAAGACAAGCACTGAGGAGCCTCCTTTATAATAAGCTGGGTCTAAGCAGTGTTTCCCTCTGGCCTCCTACAGGTAGAGTGGCCAAAATGGCCTTTGTGAACTCTGCAGCAAAGCCCCCTCGGGATGTACGAAGGAGACAAGAGAAGTTTGGAACTGGAGGACCTCTGATGCCAGAGAAGACCAAGTGAGTGTTTCTCAGTAGCACTTGCTGTTCAGGACCTCTTTTCCTGTGGGCTCCTGCCAGCCTGAAGCTCTGTGTCCTGGCGGGAAAGGATACCTGTGTGTCCGGGAGGTACTTTTGCAGTGCAGTGGAACTTGTACCTGTAATAGCTTCTTTCTTGCTGGGAAGTGTGGAGATGCTGGTCGCTGCTGGTTCCATGTGGTATCAGCCATGCTGCTGTTAGGAAATGCGGCTTGTGCGTGAGGAATTGCATCAAACCGCAGTGACTCCTTCCTGAAATGTCTGTCCTGTCTCTGTTTCAGAATAAAACCAGTCCTGTATGCATCTAGCAAAAGGCACGCCCGTGCGAGCGAGGAGCAGTCCTATGATGGGCCCAGCACGAGCAGCGCCCATTCTGTCCCATCTTCAGGTAGCACCTTCTCCTCCTACGACCCCAGGAAACCACCAGTGAAGAGTAAGTACCAACCGCAGAACTTACGCCTGCCTTGCATCTGCTTTTCTGGGGCTGCAGCTTTGAATTGCTCTCTGCTCCCCTAGTTTGTGACTGCTGCTTTAATATGTGGGGTTTTTTGTTTGATTTTTTTTTTCCCATTTCTCTGTTGCAGAAATTGCACCCATGATGGCAAAGACTATCAAAGCTTTCAAAAACAGGTTCTCTCGGAGATAAGTTTGCAGTGTAGATCTGGGATTTTCCTTCTCGTGGGGGAGAAGGTACCCAAACAACCCTTTTCTTTGAACCCTGCGAAGGCTGCAGCTGCTGAGAGAATCTTCGATCTGCATAAGACGACAGCACAGTATTTTATCTTTTATTCTGGTCCCTTTCTCAGTGTCAAGCCCTCCTCTTTTCCCCCTGCCCTTAACGTCGTTTCTGGCTTTGTCATCTGTCAAAAGAAGGGTGTACAGAATCTCCCAACACAAGAAAATGTGAAGTCTTGGCGCCTGCTGAGAGTGGAAGATCCAGAGACTATTTACTATTTAACCTCTTAATAAATTATAAAATGGTTTTAATTAATATTTTGCCCCTCTACCTGGCTGGTATTATTTATGTTGCTCCCAGTAGTCTCCCCTGTCGCAGTCTAGTACAAGGGCCGGCTTCTCTGTGACTTGAGCTGGCAGGAATCCATCTGTCTGAGTAGACACTGGGTGTCACAGAGTCTTTCCTCGTGATCTGGTACCTGCTGGGCCCAAAGTCCCACCTGGACTCTCTGGGACAGGTAGGACCGGTGGCCCATCTGCTCGTCCATCCTTTGGCAAGCGCATCAAGTCCTGAGGCTTTGCTCTCTACTCACGTATGTTAATAAAATCATAGCTCTTAACCTCTCTCTGCTGTTACTGGAGATCTTGTACAGATGCTTAGGTTGTTGTGCAGGGACGCCAAGAGGCATTGGGAACTTTTTCTCTGCTGCTGTTGTTTTCTGTTGGCTACTGGGAATAAAGCTATGAGGGGTTTTGGGAGAAATTTTACTGTGCCCCATCAGATTTTAACTTTTATTTTTTTTGAGAGAGAGAGAGAGGGGACTTTGCCTCTGAAGTTAAAAACAGTTTTTAAATATCAGTGAAGGCATCAGGTTGCCTCTTTTAGTGGAAAGAAGTAATGCTTTTATCTTGTTTTCTGTGTGGAATTGGGAAGGATTTATTTCCAGTTTGGAAGCTGGTGCTTAAATCCTGTCTTCTCCCTGTATGTTTTCCTTTGCCTCCTCTTTGGAAAAAGCAAGGATTTTAATCTTTGAACCTGAAACCACTTGACTGGGGTTGGCGGGAAGTGAATAACGGAATGTGGTTTGTTTTTAAGGTGTGCATACTACATAGCAGGAGTTCAAAAAGCTTGGTTGTACTTAGTGTCTGAGGAACTGGAGCTCTGGAAGGAAGGGGTGTGCGATGTGACCCAGTGGACTGGGATGCTGGGGTTGGTGGAAGTGTGAGGAAGTGCCCTGGAGCATCGCTCCTCTGGGGAGGTCAGCGAGCCGGCGTGTTCATGAGGTGTGTGATTTCGGGTGGATTCGCTGAGGCTGCAGCAGAGTGAGGAGCCAGACACAGCTAGGCACTCGCTATTAAATGTGAAGCGTATTGTGAACGTTTCTGCTTGTGGGTTACATCTGCCTTGAAAGCGAACGTTCCCAGAGGTGGTGCAAGCAGAGGATGGAGCTGGTTAGACCCAGGTCATGTGGCGAGGGAGACGGCCTCTGTTAGCGCTCGGAGGTGTGACTGGATCAGAAAGGGGAGAGGTTCTCCTGTTCCAAGCCATATTTGCTGCCCTAGGACTTTGCTGTTGAGGTGGAAAAGGTTCTGGTGATAGATGCTGTTGGTGGCAGCTTTTGAGAAGCTCTGCTGCTGCCTTTCTGTGGCTGCCAAATCCCCAGCCGGTGGAGTTGTCTGTGCACACTGACCGGGGGAAATGTTGCTGTGAAGAGCCCTCCCTGGAGGGCTCTGGAAAAATCCCTGTATGCTTCTGGTTCCTGTTGGTTTCTTTCTTTTTATCTCTTTTGTTGTTTGTTTGTTTTTAAATTTTAAACCATTTTGAACACCTGTCTCTGGTTTATTTGTTCTTTTGTTATTTTGAAGGTCTTGGAAGAATGTTCTCAGACTCTTGTGCTGTAAGTTTTGTTACAGTCCCAATGCTTTAATGTCACCATGCAGCATTTCAGTGTGTGTTGTGCTGTCAAATAATGGCTCCTTACTCTGGCATTTTTGCTGTATTTAATTTTGCTGGATTTTTAATTAGATAACAATATATTCTCTTCTGCTGACTGTTGTGCTACCATTTATTTCTCCTCTGTACTTGGGGTAGGGGCAGAAGGAAGGGGAGTGTGGCATGGTGTTCAGGCCGCAGTGGAGTCTTGAGCAAAGAATTGGTGTGAAGCCCAAGAACAATCTTGGGCACTGCTAAACTGCCGTTTAATTAATCGTCCGGCGAGATACTCAGCTGTGGGTACCGCCCAAAGCATTGCTGTTACGGGGTGATGTACCTTCCCTCTTGGAGCAGGCGTTTTGCTCTAGGCTTTGCCCACTGTGTCTGTATTTCAGCTTAGCTGGATGGCAGGGAGGGGGGTACAGAGAGGATCAGACTGGGTCTCACTTTACTCTGCTCTGGGCCTAGTGGGTCCCACTGGTACTGGGGCCAATGCCAGCCGCTCTCCCTTCCCTCCATTTGCTTTTGCTCAGACACTGAAACCGTGCAGCCAGAAGAGCTGGGTACCAGCCCTCAGCAGGGAGGAGAGGATGGTCACTGCCATAAGACACAAACTAAGCAAAGTCTAGGGGTAAAGCGCTTGCTCCGTTGCCAGTCTCGCAGTGCCCGGGGTGTTACTCTTGTGCAATGTTTCTGTGCAACACTACACGAAGGAACTGAGCAGAGCTGCCTCATCCCCCTTCGCTGCCCTGCCAGCGGTGGGATGAGTAACAGGAGCAGGAGAGGGAGTGACTTGGACTTGCATTTGTATTTTGGTCCCTAACTGTGTATATACAATTTTCTATGTTCCTTTTTTGTGGTAACTAAGATGAATATTTTAATTAGATAAGTTATATGAAAAGAGGAAAATCATGTCTCAATAAAAGCCAAACACTGGACCACGCCTGCATGTTCTTTTCTGTCTCTGAACAATGAATGTTAAATATGCCATCAGCAAAACCCGGCCTGTGGGGCAGGCAGAGCTGGTGTGGGGGTGTCCCAGGGGCACGGGGGGGTGATGCTCCTGTCCCCCCCCGTCTAACCCCACGGAGCTCTTCCTGGCGCTGCTGCAGGGCAGCTCTGCGCTTCCCCCACCGGCTCACACGTCCCCGGGGTCCACCCGAAGCCGGGATG
>NW_010119409.1:0-893 GCF_000699245.1 Pterocles gutturalis | reverse complement strand
TTATTATAAATTATTGTTAATAATTTACAGATGGATAAGTTATTATTATTAGTTTACAGATGGTGTTTGTCACTTTGAAGGGTTGTGCCAGCGCTCCAGCAGGGCTGGGTGCTGTTGGTGGCTGTTCCCAGGATGGAGGCGAGTGCTGGGGTGTGGTGGTGATGGGGTGCCCCGGGGGGGCATATGGGGGGGCAGGGAAAGTATCCTCGGAGCTGCTCCAGGTACTCGAGCTACAATTGACCAGGGGGAAAAAAAAGAAAAAAAAGAAAAAAAAAAAGACCATTTCACCCAGGATGTGCAATGGTTTTCTGTTTTTCAAAACTCTAATGAGGGTCTGGATGAAGAGATGTATCTTCTTTTTTATTTTTTTAACAGAAAACATCCTTCTGGGCTTGAGGGCAGCTGCACAGCAGGTAAGAGCCACAGCAGGCTGAAACAGGGAGAGTCTGAGAAAAAAAAAAATAACTAGAAATAACCAGAAGTCAGCTGGCTCCGCAGCTCTGTCAGCTGGAGCTGTAACTGGGCGTTAATGGGAATTAAAAATTAAAGTGTGGCTGTGGAGAGCGGCAGAGGCGAGCCGGCACAGACCGTGCTGGGGTTTGCTGTACTTGGAGCGGTTCCCTTGGGCAGCAGAGCCTGGGGTGGGTTTTGCCGCTCGCTGGTTCTAGCAGACGCCTGTCCCCGTGCCGTGGGGACCGCGCTGGGTGTCCTGGGCCATCGTCTGGGCCGGGGAAGGGGACACGGGTGTCATCTTCTGTATGTTCCCCGCGGTCTGTGGGTGATGTCTTGGGTGGGGGGTGTCTCCCTGGTGGCATCGTGCCCCCCACCACCTGCGTTTCCCTGGCAGTGGAGGGCAGGCGTGCTAGGGCTGTGTCCCCACTGTGTCCCCAATG
>NW_010119408.1:0-2190 GCF_000699245.1 Pterocles gutturalis | reverse complement strand
ACGCGGGGAAGGACTTGGCACGCTGATCGGGACGAGGCCCTGGGTGGTTTTTTGCTGCATGGGACTGGATCCATCCGTGTGCGGGAGCGGTGCCTGTGCTTGGAGCCGGGCAGGGGTCCACCTCCTCTGAACCCCTCCTGCCCCAAGCTGGAGCCGCAAACCTCCGCTGTTCGCCCTGGTCTGTGCCACTGAGCTGTGCCTGCTGCCGGCCCCGTGGGAGGGAGGGTGTCCCCGCCGTTAGCAATCTCCTTTCCCTTCTGACTCGATGCTTGGAGCTTTATATTTTGCAAAAGCAGCCTCGGCCCATCGCATGCACAGGTGACGGCTTTGGGAGCTTGCTTTGAGCTGGGGAATAGACTGCCCCGTGTCTCCAGCTGAAGACAGTCACTGTCTCCGAAAAAAAAAAAGTTCTTTTTATTTTAAGACTGCTGACAGCAATACTATGCAATATATGTTGGTTTTTGTTTCAGGGAGGTGTGTGAGAGTTATCTTGGGAGATGATGATCTCGGGTGTTGATGGAGTTTGTGGCAGACTGTTTGGTGGGGGGTTTTTTTTGTCCTTCCCAGCCCTTCGGCCAAGCGGCATCGGTGGGTCGGGGAGGGCAGCTCCCCCTGCCAAAACCCCCTCGCACCTGGGATCTGCCCTCTCCCCGGGTGCCCCCAGTCCCACCGCACGGGATGGGGAGCAGTGGGGCGGTGGCGAGGGGAGACCACCCCACACAGGCACCGGGACACCCCGGAGAGGCCTCCTTTAAAGGAAAAAAAAACAAAACAACAAAATCCATCTTGATTGTACATTGTTACTTTTTATAGCTTATTTTGTTTTATCAGTTGTAGATAATTCCTCGTCTTATATTAAGAAATACTTGAATGATGTACAGTACGCGATGCCTTTGAGCTGGTATTGTGAAAGCTATTGTTAATGCTGCACGCCGCAGCTTTTTTTTTTTTTTTAAATCGTGGGAAGGGGCTGGCAGGGGGATGTCTCTGAAATTTTTTCTGTCCCCTGTGCTTTTGTTGGCAAGCTGAGTTCCCCCTGTTCCCACCCCTAAGACCTCTCTTGTTTATACATCCACACTTTCCTGGTCGCTGGCGTGTGGCTTGGGTGACCCATCCTGTGCCGGAGCTCGTCCCCATGGGTGCTGTGCCGGTGCGGGGACACCCTCGGCCGGGGCTGCCCGCAGATGCTGTGGGTGTTGGCATCGAGGGGACGGACGTACCGGGAAGCATCCGAGCTCTTTGCTGGTTGCTCGGCCCAGGCTTGGCTTCGCGTTTCGGCTCAGGGGTTCGGTTTGACCGTGGACCCGGCGCTCCTGGTGTGGCACTGTTGGGGGGGACCTGTGACAGCAAGTTCCCGGCAATTGTGCGCAGTGGGGTCTGGTGTTTAGAGGGGATCCGTAAACGCCGCTGGAACACCTCTGTCCTGACTCGCGGTGCTGTTGGGGACCCGTGGGTGGGCGGCTGGCTGGGGCGATGCTCATGCTGGGGCTGGACATCCCCTCCCCACTGCCAGCGCCACTCCTGGGGTGGTTTCCAGACAGATGCTCCCCGACCTTCCAGCACCAGCTCTAACCCCTCTTGTGCCCTTCTTCCTCCTCTTCCTCTTTCAAAGCCTTTCCCCCCCCCATAGAGCATCTGTCTTGGAAACCAACTTCAAAAAGTGGTGTTTTTTTTTTTAAGCTGGAAATTTTAAGCATTTTGGCTTCCTCTCCTTCCCCCCCACCCTTCCTTCAGCCGACTAACTCGACTTAGAACTGGTTAGAAACGTTTACTGTGAAGCTAACTTTTTTTATCGAAACAGGAGAAACTTTCTCCACTTTACAATTGATGAAGACTGCCAAAGCTGGTTCGACAAGAGTCACGTTAACGCACTGTTGGTTTGTACAACAGCAGCCTCCGCTCTGGGGCTGGCTGGAAAATAAAACTGACAAAAAAAAAAAAAAAGAAAAAAAAACCACAAACACACAACGTTGGAAAAAAAAACTGAAAAAAAAAAAAAAAAGAAAGAAAAACCCACAAAAACAAGCACTTTACTGTATGTACCAGGTGAACTGATACAGCTGAATTGAAGTTTTCCTTTATAACAATTGTTGATGCCAGAATTTTGTATTCTGTTTTGTAAGAATTTAATAAAAATGCATTGACACCTATATGGTCGGCGTCTGGCTGCCGTGGGGGGCGTGGGCAGGC
>NW_010119407.1:0-3907 GCF_000699245.1 Pterocles gutturalis | reverse complement strand
CCCTTCCAATCTCTAACATTCTGTGAAGTGGTGGTCAGGGTTTGCAAGCAAAGGATGCAGGATGAAGTGAACAACAGAGATCCTATAATCAACAAAAAAGAAGTGAGGTGCGGCCACATCAAGTGTGACATTTGATACAGAAATACCACTTGGGTGTACTGGGATGGGGCTAGGAAAGCCAAAGTCCACCTTGAGTTGAGCCAGTGAGGAATATGAAGGTCAAAAGGCAAGTCTTTTACAGGTACATGAGCAGCATAAGGAAGGCTAGGTGAAATGCGGGCCTCTTGCTGAATGGGGCAGGTTGCTTGATGAAGAGATACAAAAAAAGGCCAAAGCACCTTCTTCACCTTGTTTGTTATGGGAAAGAACTGCTTTCTGGAATCCCAGGCCCCTGAGACCAGTGGGAAAGCCTGGAGCAAGACAGACTTACTCTGACTGAGGGACGATCACATTAAGAAACCTTTAAATAAACTGGACATAACACTTCCATGGGACCAGATGAGATGCCACCACGAGTGCTGAGAGAAGTGGCCCTGTTATTGTGAGGCCGCTCTGATTTATGCTTGAAAGTTTCAAGCTGACAGGCAAGGTTCCAGAGGACCCAAGAAAGGAGCTATCGACCCTGTTTCCAAGAGCAAGAAGGAGGATCCAGTTAACTACAGGCCTGTTAGCCTCACCATGATCCCTGGGAAGGTAGAAAAATAATCTTGGAAATTGTTTCCAAACATATGAAGGACAAGAAGGTGATTGGGAGTAGTCAGCACGGATTTGCAAAGGGCAAGTCACACAGACTGACAGAAACACAGAGGGCAAAAAAATCAGAGGCAGACAGAAACGCTGTTAGACTGCTGAGGAATCCATCTGTTTTCCATCTTACCAGAGCAGCAGAGATTCCATGACTTCACAGGACCTCCTCAGAAGGGGAAATAAAAGCTCAACAAACAAAATGGAGAGATATAAGTACAGAAATACTTGTTTTCGAGTGACTTACTATGTATAATGTATGAGCAATAAGCAGTGAGATTTTTGAGAAAACAATAAGAATGCCTATAATATAAATATATCCTACATTTTTATAACTCCAGACTAACTTTTGCCCCTATGACATTATTCACTCTTGTAATTAAAAAAAAAACAAACAAACAAAAAAAAAAAAACAAAAAAAACCCAAACACATCCCTCCCCTCAAGCCCATACCTTGGATGGAAGTTCCACCATTACGTTGTAACTATGCAAAAAAAGGCCACAGTCATCATCACTGGTTTGAAAACCAGCTTCTGTTCTGTTCTTCATATCCCACCTCACTGAGTAAAGCTCCCTCTCAAGCTACACACAGAGATGCCCAGATCCTTTGCCTCTCACATCTGAACTAACATGCTGATTCTAACCAGCATTCCTCAAATTCTAGGTCATTTCACAATTTTAATATAAATTTAAAAGAACGGGAATGTTCAGAGAAGGGTCCATATAAAACTGCACTACTGCCAAAGCATTTCAGTTACTCTAATTTGTGATACACCTGCTTCCTGCATGCCTACTATAATAATAAATTAAGTTTTACATGTCATTATATTTTTGTCAGCAATATTGCGTAAAAAATGTTAATATATTGACTGCCTCCAGCAAAGTGAGCTTTTCAACCTTTCCGTCTTGGTTTATGTACCATATATAAATATGCTTAATAGATATATAAGCATGTATTTTTTATAGATATATAACATATGCTTAAAACCTAACACACGCTCAGTGAAAGAACTAGATTCTTAATTCAACTCAAAGACAAGGTGAATTTATAGTCTTCTCTTTTTAAACATAATTTAAAAATCTATATTTACTCTTTCAAATACAATGTCAAAAGAAAGAATGACTGATCTCAATTATGTTCTCTAGAATGCATAATTTCTGATAAGCATAACTACAATATCTACAGGAAAAAGTCTATGAGCAGGTTTACAACAAATCAGTTGAAAAGAAACAATCAGTTGAAAAGAAACAATCAGATGATTTATATCCGTATACACTCAGTATTCATATATGCAATGCCTAAAAATTTTCCAGCAAAGTAATTTAGGATAAAACATACAACACTAATGTTGGAGGTTTTGTGGTTTTCTTCCCTCTTACCCTGGCTTATAGCATTATTTTCTAAATAAACTTCTCAAAACACAAAACATTTGAAAGCAAATGGAATGTCTGGATGGCATTTCTTCCTAACCCTTTTCTTTCTGCCCAATTCAATTAATGGTATCATAAACTAAGCATTTGTTCACTACAATCACCTCCAATACGACTTCTGATGTGACTTTCACCAAATAACGACACCACAGAACGAGTCAGGCAGGCAGATGGTCACTTCCAAGAAACGAGAAAGCGTTCCACTAACCAGAAATGTTAATATGAAATAAAGATTGTTTTAACAGGCTCATGTGAATGCAAACTTCAAAAAAAGTACACAATTTTGCACCAAGACTGTCCCAAAACATACTTAGAAAATTCCATTTAATAAATAAACCCAATATAACAACCACCTCTGGTGACATCCTGCTCCTTGCATTTTTATGGCTGTTGCATTGATACGTAACTAGAAACCGAGATCCTATACATGCTGCCTCACTTTAACCCCAGACTTCTATGTCGGTGAGAAAAGTACGGCTTGTGAAATCTGACCTCCAGAACTTTTTTTGCAAATGCTTAAACAAGCCCAGAATGACACAGATCAGTAAATCATAGCATTGTTCACTTGAAACACAATTTTAAGACCCCACGCAAACTGAACAATATTAGTCTCTATAAAATACACTTCAAGAGTGAAAAAACCCACTTTCTCAAAAGGCTGTATTCTAAGCAATTCAGACAGAAAAAGGAACAAAGAGTAGAAACACAAGAGATACGCTTGCTATAATATTTGTGATAGCCAAAGCAAGGCCATAACAGTCAATAGGCTCCCTCACTCTGTGGATCCAGCTGTGGTTTTACACCTGTGAGTTTCCTGAAAACTTACGAATTACTGCCAAAAATTACTGATATAAAACTAAAAATACACTTCACCAGGGAAAAACAATGTGGACTTGAACCAAACAACTAAACCACTCTCCACCACATTTTAAAGAAGTCACTTATGTGATGTTATCAAGTGTCAGAATAGCATTACCGTTATGCCTTTTGCAGCTCTTCTATTTAACAAAACTAGTAGCTGAATAACTAGTCAATACAAGCAGCAGCATACTTCTGCCAAGACAAAACCCCATGTACCTGGCGCTGCACATGTTTATACAACAGATGGTGGTTGGTAGAGATCTTGGCACAACACAGTTGTTAGGTGGCTGTTGACAGGTTGGTTAAGGTAGGCAAGATACTCCCACCCAATTTTTGTTCGTAGGTAGGATCTTGCAAGGCATACCTGTAAACATCTACTGCATTCACAAAAGATGCCACGCATCCACGGACTGGGACATGGCTTGACATTAACGTGTACACACTATGTCCCCATTGATTGCCAATCCATGAAAACTATCTTCACCTACTGCTGACCAAACACGTACTTGTACACAGATAAGGTATGTTACTTAAGCACACCACTGTTTGGATGCTCAGTGCGAAGGCAACGAAGACCTACCAATTCACTGTACTACCTACTGGAACTGGAAAATCACAGTGTGAAACGAAGCAAGGTCAGAGGGCACTGCATCTCCTTGTGCTGTGCTGCTGGAGGATGCAGCCAACAAAACCCACACACCGCTTCCACTACCACCTCAAAAACTGCAAATGCCCTCCTCATCAAAAAAAAAAAAAAAAGCAGCATTGTGGAACTTCATTAAAATAACTGTATTTTTTTATTTCGTACATAAGGAGATACTAATTAAGTTTGCTAAGGGCTTCCCTCTCCCAGCTGCCTATCCAGAAGACA
>NW_010119406.1:0-415 GCF_000699245.1 Pterocles gutturalis | reverse complement strand
ATTAAAATATGAATTTAATTTTGTAAAAATTCAAGACAGCACTATGAGCAGATTGGATATGAACTGGGAGAAGTGGTTATCTTTTTTCCCACTGTGGCTGGCCATTAGAGCCCCACAGCAGTCTGATGTGTAGCAGTAGAAGCACAGAGACAATGAGAGCAGTTAGGTTAAGATTAGTTGCACCTAATTTTATATATTTATTTTGAGCATTCTTCAATAGAATATGGAGAAATACATCTCTCTGGAGAGTGATTCACACAACTCTCAGAACAGGATGAACTGGCCTCTATAGATGCTCTCTCTGTCTTTATTGAACCTAGAGAAGCTTAAACACCTAATTCAGACTATATTTCTAGTTTCAGCTAACAGCTAGAGCTACATTAGCGTTTGCTTAGAAGACATTTGAGTGACAGAT
>NW_010119405.1:0-1773 GCF_000699245.1 Pterocles gutturalis | reverse complement strand
ATATATACACACACACATATATATATACAAAGAGAGAGAATACACTTCTGCAGAGAGCTACTTAGGAATGCACACATACATTTTGACTATTATTTATTCAATATATTAAAATATTTATCACAGGGATGAATGTATTCCTAACAGGTATCCACTAACATGAGAAAGACTATCCAAATTTGTGAGTCAATATAAAATATTTGAAGACCCAAAAGAAAATAAAAAATTGCAAAATCTGCCTAATTTTCTCAGTCTTTTTTTCTGTAATCCTTTCTGTTGTTTATAACAAGATTTGTTATTGTGTTCTGTGCACAATTCCCGCAGTAAAACAGACGCAAATATAACATGTCTTACATAACATAAAATATATCTTAAAATATGCCAAACATGAGATTCCCTGTCCTGTTATCATTCATCCAAAAAGCAAACAAGAGAAAGTAGCAATTTAAACTCTACTGCATTAAGAGGAAATAAATCTGAGTTGAACATCCTACCTCCTACAAAATTCCATACTGCGGTCTAAAGTAAAAAACGCTGATAATAAACTCAAATGCATAATCTGATTTTCTTTCTAATGATATTTCCGCTCCTTTCTGAAGGATAAAATAATGCTGTGTAAATCACTCTTTAATTGCAGAACAAAACTAGCATGCAATAATTTTATTTCTTCCAGATTCAAGAAGACAAATCCATTTGCAGCACTTCAGCAAGTTGGTTTCAAATCAAAGTCTGCAATTCTTCCAACTAGAGCACACTTAGTGACTTCAGAACAAATACAACAATCTCTAGAAAATGGGTTGTTTGTCCACCTTTATTCTCTAATTCTCACGTATAAAAAGACTAAAAAGTTAATACATTTATTTCCATGGTGAAATAATGCAGTTACTGTTTTCTACGTTACTCCTAACAGCATTAAAATTCAACATCTCTCTTGCCTAGACATTATAATAGTAAAAGGATTTAGATGTAAAATATATGTAATGTATTACTTATTCTTCATATTTCATAGCTTTTAGACTATGTCCTGGTTTCAGTTGGGATAGAGTTAACTTTCTTCATAGTAGCTAGTGAGAGACTATGTTCTGGATTTATGCTGAGAAGAAGGCTGGTAACATACTGAGGTTTACAGTTGCTGCCAGGACATAGAATCATAGAATCATGGAACCATAGAATCATAGAATGGTTTGGGTCAGAAGGGACCCCTACCATGGACAGGGAAACCTTCCACTAGACTGGGTTTCTCAAAGCTTCATCCAACCTGGCCTTCAACATCTCCAGGGATTTTTCAGCTTCTCTGCTGTGCCAGTGTCTGCAGGTGCAGGAGAAGCTGGGAGGGAGCACAGCCCCAGTTACTAGCCTAGGATTTGACTTTGGGTTTAGGATTGAGACCCAAATTGGCCAATGGTATATTCCATATCACGCACGTCATGCCCAGTATATAGATGAGGTTCTGACTGGAAGCATTCTCTCTTGCTCCAGGTTGTCTCTCTCTGGGTTGCCCCTCCCTCAGGGTCATCTCAGTCTCTCGGACACTTAGGCTCTTATCTCTGTTCTGAGATTGCGGTTTCAGGACTCTCCCTGCTCCTGGATTGTTAGGTGGGAACATACCCTTGGTCATCAGGCGGTGAGCAGTATCACTGTGTATCACTCATTTGTACACGTATATTGTACTACTATTATTACTATTATCATACTATTACTATTATTATCTTACTATTACTATTATTATCATGATCACTATTATTTTCATATATTACTATTATTATAATCATTATT
>NW_010119404.1:0-702 GCF_000699245.1 Pterocles gutturalis | reverse complement strand
TTTTGGCACCAGCTGTCCCAGGGGAGCAGCAGGACGGGTGGCATTTGACCCCTGAAGGCAGCACCTCCCAATTCCTCTGATTTCTCTTCGTTTATCACAACAATAAACCGTAACGTGCCCTCTGAGGGGCAACTGGGACCCCTGTTCTGGCAGAATCACGAGCTTTCCACCTTTCTGCCTTAAAATTCCCACTACAAACCACACTGTTTGTCTTTTAAGACCTTCTAAGCATGCTGTGACAGTTTTTAGGAGCAGCACCCCAGGATTATTTGCTCGTGTGTCACATCAACACCTGGAGCCCCGAGCAGCACATCCGGAAGGCCAGCTGCCACCGAGCGGTCCTGTCGCTGCGCATCAGCCAAGCCGTGTGGCCTTGTCGTCAGAGCCCCTTCACCGTGAGGCTCAGCAGACCATCGTGAGAGAACAACATCATCTGCAGCTCCAGGACCAGGGGAGCTCCAGGCAGCTCCCAACCGATGCTCGCGGGCTTTGATCGCGGCTCCGGAGCAGTGTCGGGGTTCCGCCGGCAGCGTAACCCCTCGAGGAACCTTTGCGACTCACCCGACAGGATCCGGCCGCGGATGGAGACGTTGCCGGTGAAGGGACACTTCTTGTCGATGTAGGTGCCCTCAATCGCCTGGAAAAAGAACAACCATCAGCGTGTGGGCGGACAAACGCCTCAGGCCGCGCCGAGGCTCGGTG
>NW_010119403.1:1553-3198 GCF_000699245.1 Pterocles gutturalis | reverse complement strand
CTCCCAGCCCCCCAAAGATTTTAAAATCTGGAAAAAAGATGTGAGCGAGCTGGGGGTGATGGGCTGTGTTGGGGAGCTCCGTCCCACATGCTTTTGGGGATTTTTAATGAAGTCTATCAGAAATCTTCTGTAATAAGATTAGCACGGGATATTGTTAAACGGAAGTCACTGTGCCCTCCTTGTGCTGGTTAATTTGAGTTCAGGTGTAAATAGAGCTCTGCGTTTTCTATCCAGGGAGGTGAGGTCAGGTAAGGCTGTAGTTTGAATTTATTCCATGGTCTTTAATAACTGCCTTCAAGAATGGCCTTATTCCAAATTAGTTTAATCCTCGGTGAGATAATTCCATGGCTGAAAAAGCTTGTATTTGAATCAGTATTTACTTTTTTTTTTTTTCCCAAAAATTAGACTATACAGAAGAATTTCAGGGGTCAGAGCAGGGTCGGGAACAATGAACTGAGTTATTGCTGCTCTTCTAGCTGAAGATAATGTGGAGGGATCTTAGTCTAATTAAGGTTTCTATAAAGACAACTTACAGGACATCAAAAAGTGCTGTTATTTGATAAGGTGGCTGAATGCATTTATTGTCCAGTAAATAAAATGGTTTGTTAAGCAATCAGCTAGGTTTTCTGAGGGCTAGGATCACCATCCACTTTTCCTTGAAATGAGGCTGGTTTGAAAAAATATTCTCATTCCAGAACTATCTTTCCTCTTGTGTTTTTTTTCATGTTTACACCAGCAGAAACTCCATGGAAATCTAACAAGTCGCTGAATTTAATCTGATGTAACTAGGAGAATAGAATCGGGCTTGATGTGTGTATCATCAGAGCCCCGGACAACTTGCACCGTTGTGGAGTACATCAAGTTTTTTTTGCTGCTAGATAAATCAGGAGAGGAGAGAAGGGAGGAAAGACGTGATGGATCTAATGCTTCCAATCTGCGTATCCAAACGCAGGATGAGGCATTGGAACAGGCTGCCCAGGGAAGTGGTGGAGTCACCATCCCTGGAGATGTTCCAGGAACGTGTAGATGTGGCGCTTCAGGACATGGTTTAGTGGGTGAGGTGGTGTTGGGTTGATGGTTGGACTTGATGATCCTTGAGGTCTTCTCCAACCTTATTCAATGATTCTATGATTTGGGGGTCCATGTTTTGGGGACAATACCTCGGAGGGGGGTTTCCACCATGGCTGTGTTGGACGTGCTGTTGTCCTTGCAGGGAGAGCAATGCGGGGGTACCTGGCGTGTGGGTCTTCCACGTGGGCAGCGGGACCCCCCTGGAGCATGTGGAGCCGGGGGGTGGCGGGGGGGCCAGCCCTGGTGTGCCGCAGAGCCCCCAACCCCGTGTCCCCACTGACTACATCCGCGCTGACCACGTGGCCTCGGAGCTGCTGGCACAGCATGGATCAGAAGCCGTGTCACTGCATCCCAACCATGAACACCATGCCTTGGCGCTGGCGCGCGTTGTCCCCAAGGGGCTGCCTGTGGCCGCGGGGCAGGAGCGGAGCCGACGGCTGCACCCTGATGGGGACGATGGCACCCAGCAGAGCTACGCCGCCAACCCCTTGTCCTACAGCTCCGGGCATCACGGTGTCGGCGTGGAGGAGGACATACATTTTAACCCTGATGGTGAGTGTCACAGCCCCTCTGA
>NW_010119403.1:0-1522 GCF_000699245.1 Pterocles gutturalis | reverse complement strand
AAGCTCAGCGCTTCCTGAGCAGCCGGCGCTGGAGCTGGCATGGGGATGGGATGCTCAGGGGATGGGACACTCAGGGGACAGGGCTCAGCATGGGGACAGGGCTGTCCCTGCCACCCCACAGCTGCCCAGCTGGCTGGGGACCCACCATGGCGCATGTCCCCAGGAGCAAAGCCCCATCCCTGGCCAGCTGTCACCCAAAATCCGCAGGAACTCAATCTCGTGCCGGAAATCAGGCAACAGGTTGGAAACCCTCAGCCTCCCACGAGCATCCCAAGAAGCTTTTATGGGAAGCGCCGCTGCCAGCTGTGCCGTCTCCCGCCAGTGTTTTTGGGATGGGGGGCAGCAGGATGCCCACCCCCAGGAGAGGTGGCTTTGTCACCATGTCCCCAACCCTTTCCTTTTGTCCCCAGTGTTCACCTACAGTGCATCCAGCAAGGAGACGTGCGCCCAGCACCACGGGCGCTGCTCCCCCCATGCCTTCTGCACCGACTATGCCACCGGCGTCTGCTGCCACTGCCGGGCCACCTACTACGGCAACGGCCACCAGTGCCTGCCCGAAGGTATGGGGCAGGCAGTGGGGACAGTCACCCTGTGCCTGGGTGGTGGGGACGGTCACCCCATGCCTGTGCGGTGGGGACAGTCACTTTGTGCCTGGGTGGTGGGGATTGTCACCTGGGTGGTGGGGATGGTCACTTTGTGCCTGGGTGATGGGGACAGTCACCCCATGCCTGGGCGATGGGGACAGTCACCTGGGCAGTGGGGACAGTCACCTGGGAGGCGGGGACGGTCACCCCATGCCTAGGTGATGGGGATGGGGACAGTCACCCCATTTCTGGATGGTGGGGACAGTCACCCCGTGCCTGAGCAGTGGGGATGGTCATCTGGGTGGTGGTGATGGTCACCCCATGCCTGGGCAGTGGGGACAGTCACCTGGGCAGTGGGGACGGTCACGCCATGGCTGGGCAGTGGGGACAGTCACCTGGGCAGTGGGGACAGTCACCCTATGCCTGGGTGGTGGGGACAGTAACCCCATGCCTGGGTGATGGGGACAGTCACCCTGTGGCTGGGTGGTGGGGATGGTCACAGGCAGAAGGGACGGTCACCCCATGGCTGGGCAGTGGGGATGGTCACCTGGGTGGTGGGGACAGTCACCCCATGCCTGGGTGGTGGGGATGGTGACAGTCATCTCATTCCTGCATTCCTGGATGGTGGGGACAGTCACCCTGTGCCTGTGCGGTGGGGACGGTCACCCTGTGCCTGGGTGGCAGGGACAGTCACCCTGTGCCTGGGTGGTGGGGACTGTCACCGTGTGCCTGTGCGGTGGGGACGGTCACCCCGTGCCTGGGCAGTGGGGATGGTCACCCTGTGGCTGGGTTGCGGTGACAGTCACTCCATGCCTGGTGGCCGCTGCCAGGGGTGCCCTGTTTCCCTGCACAGGGGCCGTGCATCGCCTCAATGGGAAGGTGAGCGGGAGCCTGACGGTGGGACGAGCATCCGTCCGCTTCCAGGACGTGGACCTGCA
>NW_010119402.1:565-941 GCF_000699245.1 Pterocles gutturalis | reverse complement strand
GGCACGGGCAGGGAGCCAGAGGGGAATGGATTTTGTCAGGCTCGTTTTCGGCTTGGGTTTGCTGCTCTGAAGCCGTGCTGGAGGCTGGGGAACGGCGCTTTGCTCTCCTGGAGGCTCCTGACCGGGAGATGGGGGTTTGCCGGTGTGTTTGTGCGTGAACAGGGACGTGTTTGAGCGCAGGAGCGGAGACATGAAATAAAAGGTCCCGTTCTGCGGGGAAGAGCCAGCAAAGGGAGACTAATACCCAGGCAGAGCAGTGTATCCTCCCCTCCTGTGTCCGTCCGCTCTCCGGGCCCTTCCCCGGTCGGGGAGGGGGGCAGTGACCCCTCCAGGAGGGCTGGAGCCTTCGCACAGCATCACCAGGGCAGGGGAAGTC
>NW_010119402.1:0-464 GCF_000699245.1 Pterocles gutturalis | reverse complement strand
GCACCTCGGAGCGTGTGTTTGATGCTCCACGTTCCCCTTGGCCGGGCTGTTGCCATGCGTGGAGCTGGCTGGGGCTGGGAGCAGAGGAACTCCTCCAGTCCCGCAAGGAGAGGTTCAACCACTGGGAAAATGGTGTTTGCCCCATGGGAACCCCAGGGGAAAACCAGGGAAGGAGCAGAGCAGGGCCGGCAGCTTTTTCTTCTGGTTGTGTCCGGCCAAGGGAGGGGTCTGAGGATGGTGGGTGTGAGGCTTGGTGCCCCCGCCAGGCATCCCGGCTTCTAGCGATAGTCTCAGTGTAATATTTCATGTAGGGGTGCAGAACTGCTACGTAATCATGGTGCAGGATGAGAAAAGACGGCGCCTCCAAGCAGCAGCGTCGCTGAGGCGGTGGGTATTGACACCTTAAGAGCACGGCGAATAGCACTAAAAAAAAAACCCAAAAAATAGATTCTGGGGGGCTGGGC
>NW_010119401.1:0-22701 GCF_000699245.1 Pterocles gutturalis | reverse complement strand
TTGCTCAAATTATTAACTCCTATGTAATCCATTCACTATGCTTTTAGAAAAAGCTTTTTAACAGGATGATTAAACACACTGTGAGTGAATTGCTACAATACATACCCTTTCAAAGTTTATATAACAAACCTATTGCTTCACATTTTAGCATCTTCAGTAGTTTCCCTTTGAGCTTAATTACCATTTAGAATTAAAAGAGTCTTCTTTTAAAGTCTTCCAAAAGAGCTACCTGTCACGATCTCATGGATGTGTCAGAACTGGTATACCAACAACCAACATTCAGTTCTCAAACACTTATCTTTTACAGTTTAGGAACTCAACAAATGTCACATAATACATTTTCTGATGCATCATAGTATTTGTCATATACAAAATGTATATCATTCATGCAAACAGAAGTATCACACGTGAACATCTGATCCCACCTTATTATGCTGTCACAGGAAAGTTCTGTGAGCTTGCACAGAGTTTAGAGAGACAACGCAACTGCAATCGAAGTCTGGAAATGCTAACAACTTCGCTTTCAATTCTGTTAAAACGGTCAATGCAAGGAGTGTTGCTTTAGTCCTTAAAGATCCACAGGTACCATTGCAATAGCTACAGATCCATCACTAGCAACTGTCCCCAAGCATGCCGTGTCAGGCCTTGAGTCACTTAGCAAACAGACTGCGCGAGATCAGACACTTCACTCGTCCCTCACAGGCTGTAATCACACATCTGAAGTCCCCAGCCCTTGGAGGGAGAACACAGGGTTGGATAAGGCTTAAATTCTCTATTATTTTCATACCGTTTAGTCATTAACGTGCTTTTCATCTACAGAAATTTAAAAAAAAAAAAACAAATCAGTGGGATAATCCTTTCCTGTACTAATAGACATATAGATTTAACAGCTTCACATACAAGTACAGAAGAGTTCCACTCACTAGTAGGGCTGCCACAAAAGTACAGCCACCAACCCTGACGATTATGGATTTCTACGAGAACTATAGCCTCGTTACCAGCCTGAGTTCATGAGTTTGTCATTACCACAATTTCTAATCTTTTAAAGCATAAAATTACTTTTGAAACAACATTGTTTGGAGAAAGACCAAGCAATAAATATCCTCAAACATCCCAGCAGCCACACCAAACAAGTGCTTCCACTATCTGACCAATTAGGAAATAAATTGGCAACGTATTGTCTTCTCACTAGAGGATACTTCCTAAAAGCTGTTTGCTTCTGAGATTAAACCGAAATGCATTCCAAAGCAGGGGGGGAGCATTCTGTATTTTTTTTGTTTTAAAAAATAAGTATACTTGAGGAGTTTTATCATCTACTGAAACAAAAAGACCAAACACCCTAACGTCATGAGTTCTCTGTAGCCTTGTGTGGCTGTAATCATATCAAAATCAAAAGCCACAAACCTACTTAGAAATAAAGCAATAAAGTGGAAATGGGGCTGCTCTAAAGCCTCGCTTAGACTTGCGCTCCTTGGTTTGCAAATTGCGTCAAAGGAAGAAGATTCAGCAAGTCAAGCGATGCTTATTAACAATATCCATTTTTTTCTGCTTTCCTATGAACAGATGACCAGAATATAAAGACATACTCATTTTGTCAATATACTGCAGTGGCCTAGGACTGGAGCCGAGTCAGTTCCAAATTTCCTGTCTGTAAGATGCCTCACCCCAAACCAGGCGTGCAACATTCATCCGTGACTCATGTGGAGTGGACTTAAGGAGCTGGCAGGGCTCATTACTCTTTATCACCAGGCTAAACAGATCCAAACAACAAGGCTTCACCAAGACCCAACATGAGAGTAGGAATTATGATGCACACACATTGCAGAACTCTGCTCCTTCCGATAGTCCCTGTTTTAGATAAAACAGAAAGGCCAATTCACAATGAGAGGTACAGCTCTCCTTTCTATTCAGCGAGGGGGTACTGCCATTCCCATGGAAACCTTAATGAAAGCCACACCAGTCAAAAATTCAGTGTTTGGCTTACTGGAGCCTAGATATACTATAAATGTTTGTAAATGAAGGAGAGAATTTCATGTTTTCAGCCATTAAAATGCAGGCTGTATTGGAGACAGCAGAAATGGAAGTCACAAATCAACAATATTATCACATCAAACATTGCTACAGAACAACAAGGTTCACAAGAAAAAACAGTATCTTTTATGAGACTAGTGCTGATGTTGGAAGAAACAGACAGACTTCACCTTTTCTGTCAAACCGCTGCAGTCCTTTGTTGGGAGTTCTTAAAACCAGTGAATACTGATGATGATGGTACATCGTTACTGGTTCAGAGCCAGACTGATCAAAACTATGTTTGTCTCTCTGAAGGCCGGCTTCTTCCCTTCTCCTGCAGTTACGACTTAGTCTAATTTTTATATCTATTTTATATTTATATTTATAAATTTGTCTGCTCGAAAAACTTTACCATTGAAATGCCCTTTGTAGCAACAGCATTTACTCCTAATAAGCATCAACAGTGGATAGTCATGGCTATTCATCCATCAGCAATATTAAGAAAAATAATAACATTAATGTCATAGCCTGGAAAGATAAACTGTTTCAGGGCCATTTGATATTTCATTCACATTAAACATCACAATTTACACACCACAATTTACAAACACAGTCTAACCAAGGACAGGCCCAAGAACACATGTCTAGATCAGGTTTAACACAAAAGCATTGATGCAGAACTGACATTATCTAGAATGCTGGTTTTGTCAAGATTGAGACTGCGTATAAACAGGTTTATAGTTCAAAAAACAATAAGTAGTTCCTTTTGAATCAAAACCCAGGGATGAGCTGCAATGCAGAAATTCTAAAAACAATTACTTCATGTACAGCCAAAGAAATTAAGAGGTTTCAGATTCAGAATTCTTTTCTGACCAATTTCTAAGTCTAAAACACATTATTCAGAGAGTGGCAGCAGAGAGAAACAGGACACTGGAATGATTTCCAGTCTAAGCAAGAATTCAGTAAAATTGAGCATAAATGGTGTTTACCATTTCTAAGGGAATTATTTTGCAAGTCCAAAAGGATTTCCAAAGGGGAGGGGGACTCTGAAGTCTCTGTCAGTTTGTTGTTCAAGTGTTGGCAGTATTCAAGCTGTTCTATTAAAAAAACAAACCAAAACACATTCTTATAGCCAAACTAAATGCGTATTATTCTCAAAAAGAGATCAGAAAACAAGTTTCACATCCAGCTGTCTGAGAAAACCCTCATAAATACACAAAGAAAACTTCAGAACAGACTTGTAACTCAGAAATGTAACCTATAATTCATCTGTATAGATACAGAAGATTAAAGCACTCCTCACACACTTTCAAGTCTGGTTTAGAAAGAGTCACATTACATTTGGTCAGTTCCAATACACAGAGATAATGGGTGTTTTTGTCTAAAATAAGCCTGCAAGTGAGTGTTCTTGGGCTTTCTAGATTTTCAAAACATCAGAAGTTGCAGGGTACAAAGCTATCTATGTTTAATTGTCAAAAAAAGGAGAGGGATGGCATTGGCAAAACCAGAACAGAGCCCCTTCGAGAGACAAGCCTGTACTGCACAGTACATGGCGGTACGCTCATCTTGCTCTTTCAGACTTTTCTGAACTTTTACAGCAGCTTACAAGGCTTACACAATTTTTCACGTCTTTGCTGTAACTGCCAAGAAAGGTGACATCCAAGACATAAATATTTACCCAGTAGGAGTAACACAGAGAGTAAGATTTTAGACAGGTCTATGAATGTCTGCCAAAAGGCATCCTGTGACCATACTTAATTTTGTATTTTGTTAATAACTCTGTACACCTTACTAATCATATCTATGCACAGTTGGTTTGAAAAAAAAAAAAAAAGATGGTATCAGCACCTCCCAAGAAAAACAATGCAGTTGTGAATACACATGCTGGAAGAAACACCCCCTAAAGAGGGTATTAAACAAGTTTAAAGGACACTGAGAAAGTCTGTGCTGTTGGGGGTCAAAACATGTTTTTTTCTAAGCTACTTGAGCAGCCCAGCATCACAGCATACCTCCACAATGAAACATCTTTGAAACACAAGTCGTCATTCCTATGCGTTAGTATAAATGTACTTCACACTCTGTCATAGACTGTTTCTGTCTTGAAATCATGATTGTCATGGACATCTCCACTCTTAACAGCAGGAGACATTTCCTCACAATCCAAAACAGGCACAAACCAGGAGTTAACAAAACTCTTTTTTTTCCTCTAGATGTTCCTGCAGCAAATACCATCAACAGAACATAAAACAGAGATAGATAACAGCTTTCGGATGTTATTAGAAGAACCCACACATATTTAAACATTCATGATGAAAACCATAGCTTTTTCTATAGAGTTCTGTACACTTCCGTCTCTTGATGTCTCCAGGGCAAGGAACATAACTTCATGAAGAAGTTAAAAGAAATGACTGGAATATGTATTCCAAGCATACAAATTCATTTAGAGGGAAGTATGTGCCAAAGAAAATCTGATGTAATACGTTACAGATGTGAAAGGAAGCCACTTAGCCAACCATAACATAACAATAAGCAAGTTTCTACTGGGCATAAGTCGGAATCTTGCAGTTACGAGCTGTTCTCCGCTTTCAGGATATTCTGTTAAACTGCTGACATACACTTTTACACAAATTCACAATATTGATAAGGACAGAGCAGACACTTCTCATGCAGAGTGACTCTACTTTTGTATTTCATCACACAGGGAGTGGGCTACCAGTTCAGACAGTTTAATTACTTGCATGTTCTGCATCATTTACAGATGAAAAGGAAAATAACATCTTGTAACTAAAATCAGTTTATGTTCAGAATGTACAGCTTGTTAAAACTCTCTGGGGGGGAAGTCATCAGTTACGTATCTATAACGAAGGGACCCTTGCAACCATTATCATAAAATGAACAGACCAGCAACAGACTTACAAAAAACCCCACAAGACAGCACAATTCTGCAGTCACTGAATAACTAAAGGTTGCCTCTTGAGGAGGTCACGTGCAGGGATCTGCTGAATAGTGCAATACTGCTCAGACCATGTTCTCTCTGCTCTGCATTCCTTAAGCGAGACAAGATAAAGTCTCATGAAAGATAATATTGTCAAGCCTAACATGGAACAGATAAACAAAAAGTTTACAGATTTGTTATTGAAAACATCAGGAAAATCTGTTCTACTCGTGTTAGATTTGCACCCCGCCAGTGCAGATGCTGTCAGAGACGTCTGATTTCATAACACCACACAGCACTTGGAGATCGTAAGGGGAGATGAAGTTAGCTTCACGCTCTGCTACTTCCTAAAACAAAACCAGAACTAAGATAACAAAGGACAAATGCTGGTTGCATCTTATTTTTGTGTCGTCAATCAACCTAACCATTTTGGTGCCCCAGGCAGGTAACATGGAAGTGAAAAATCCAAATTGGGCCGAGAGCACTGTTTTCCTTGCATTACCTACAAGCACATAGAAATTCTAATTCAAGCACTGTACTTTAGCTGGTGAGAGTCCTCCTTTTGTTTTCAGACTTAAAAAAAAAAAAATACATATATATAACCTGTACATATGCCAGTCACCAGCAGGGGGACAGAAAAGGAGAAAAGAGGAAAAAGAACAAGAACAGGACGTAACTGCTTAGAAAGCTTAGGGGAAGGTAGCATTTTGCACCATAACAGCCATTCCTTTCCATTCTTCTCCAGTACTAGCCCTTGTTCAGGCACCCTTACGTTGTTGGTTCTTACCTTTGCAACCGACAGCAGCAGCTCTGAAATCACTGAACAGTATTTTCACTCTTGAGTCTAATTTACAAATTAGTCTTTTCTAAGAAGTGGTAAGATTTTGCTCAGTGCAGTCAGTGCAGCGCAATATAAATGCAGTTCTACGAGCAGCATTTAAGCATGTTTTAGAACAAAGACATGATGCAGTTTAAAGTTTGGAATCTTTTTAGACTATAACTGGGCGATACACAGGCTTCTAGCCATAAAATACTGAACTGCCTGCGTTCAAAAGAGGCTTTCTAGCTACAACCATGTTTTGCATCCTGACCAATTTTCATTCCACTTATTTTTATGATTTTGTACGTACAGTATAAAAATGCTTTTAATCATACAAAACAAGAACACTCTGTAACCACAGGAACTGATTTGTTTGTTTTTTAACATTATCTGATAGCAATGACCTAGATGACACAGTGTTGTTCCATCTTTAGGTGGAGCCAGCATCTCCCCTGCCAGTAATTTCAGCAGTGTTGGGCTTCCACCCTGTTGCTGCAACTTCCACAATCAATTTAAGCCAGCGTTACATAACCCCCACAACACCAAAAAGCCCCCCGCAAACCTGCACCAAAGAGGAGGGTGGGAGACAGCAGGAGGATATCAGTCCTTCCCTCTTACCACTGCTTTCTGTTTGCCAGGCAGGGGCAACTCACTTCATCTGAAGTGCTGGCTCTGTTCTAAACGGACCAAGAAACCCCAACGGTATGGGAGAAGCAACCGTCAGATAATTCAACGTTATTACAAGTCAGTATAGAAACCCCCGAGAGTGACTCACACAATACAGTTCTGCTTTAGCAGTCTAAACTTGATCTGTTTTCAATGAACAAAATTCAAGTTCTGTGTTGAGTTTAAATTTCTATTATATTTATATTTGTGGTCTCTGAGAACAGCTTCCAAACACAAAGTGAAGCAATAAACGGTTACATGCAAGATTTATATATATTCTTATTATGTACTGAAGAGTAACTTTGGAAAGATTTTATTTGGACAGCTTCATCTCCAACAATATACCCAGTACAAAACTCTGCGAAAGACTATCCCAGGTGAAGAAATTTAAAAAGAGAGCAAGAACAGAAGTAGTGCTGCAGTAATTTACAAATTCACCAGCTGAGTATGCAATCATACATTTAAATTGTCAAGTGCCAGTTCCTAAAGGCTGGAAACATCTAGTTTTTGTGGTTTTTTTTTTTTTTTTTTTTTTTTTTAAATAAATGCCCTCTTCTGCAAACTGTAGCAGCAAGAAACAAACAAGTACAGTTTCATGGAAGAGAAGGAGAAACCCACAGGGCAGCATACGGTATCCCTGATGGGCGAAACAGCACAGTTCCCCTTCTCCCTCCTCTCTCCTTCCCTCCCTTCACTTTTCCCAAACACTTTAAGATGTTTTGAAGTATCTGTCCCCCATCCCCAAAGAAAAACAATATAAACCAAAGCATTTTTCAGAAATCAGTCAGCTCCCACTGATCATCAACCAGAATATTAGTTATTTCAAAACTTACTTGGTTTCAGGCCAAGCTCAGTGGCCAGCATTTCGGGTATTTACTGTGCAAGATGCACGCTGGCCAGGGAGGCTGGCACTTCTACAGAGGCTGGCGAGCCTGCTGCCCTGAGAATTCTGTAACCTTACAAGCAAGTCCAGGAGTTGGGAAGCCTTAAATCTTGAAACCCTAGGAAGTCAGGACATCAATGTTTCCAGAGTCATAGAGAAAGACAGAGAACCCAATGGCGAGAGCAGGGATTTGCTGGGAACCAGCTGGGAGGAAACAAAGCAAAGTGACAGGGGAGGAAATTCAAGCCATCCAAATGCCAACTTGAACACTGACATGAGCCATCGTTCTAAATGTCTCCTTGGGGTACACGACATTTTGAAAGTCTCGTGTTTCTCCATTTTCAAAAGGAATATTGTAAGTTTGGAAGGTTAGCCATCTTTAATGTTTTTGCTTTTTTGGATTTTAGTCTTAATTCAGGACATCTCCCTCATTTTACCTATATAAACTGTACTCACAAAAGTAGTTTTCTTTAAGAACAAGTGACTAGGAAAATATATACTGGGTACTACAATAAATAACAAAATTAAAGTGCTGTCTTGGGCTGTAATTAAAACTACTAGATTAAAATAGCAGTCAAAATATTAAGTGTTCCATATCCTTGCAATACTTGGATCAGCTATTATACCAGTAACCTCCAGTTTTGCACAGCTGTTTGTAACATCAATAAACAAACTAATTATGCTTCAAAGCAAACTTGTGAAAAAGCCTCAATACACTTTTGCCTTTTAAATTAGGCTTTGCATTTTTTTACAGGCGTGGTGGTTGTGGCTTTGTTTATTACCTAAATTTCTCTCTTACATTTTGATCTGAAATAGATTTTAAGAAGGCACCCAACAACAGTAAGCAACTGAAATTCATGCAATTTTCACAACTCAGACTGCGCTTGCACAGGCAGAGGCCTCAGAAAGGACACCATACTGTAAAAACTTATTTAAATTGTATCAGTAAGAGATAAGCAACCTTAAATTATTGCACTACGATACAAATTTGGATCCAAGTCACTTTTATAGTATGGTTGGGTAGATGCATAACATGAAGTAGTATCAAACACTTATTTTTTGAAGTGGTTGGACTGAGTGCAGAAAGGTTTGTTTGTGAGCCTTTTAAAACAGTAAATACCAGGAAACCTATAAAATGCTAACCACTAGCTCTACCAGAAAAGATGGGTTACCTTTTCCATGCTGAGCTAACAACTATTAAAATAGTCAACCTGGCCATCCTTTAATACATTAACAACTGTTTAATGAAAGGGCTTCTAAAAAGAAATAATACAAAAATGTTGAGAGACTTCATAAAAAGCTATTTTTTTTTCTTAAGTATCTTGCCCGTCAGCATACCAACCAGTTTTGGTGTTTTTTTTTCTTAGTATTGGAAGGCTAGTGGAAGACAGTCCTTTTAAATTGTTTAATTCAATTTTCCAATAACTACTCTGCTGCAGCAGCAAAAATCACCTTCTTTTAATAAAATATACATTCTGAAAAGAACATAAGTAAAGAGGTAATTATTCTTATTTCAAACAATGGTAATGAGCTTTTCAATGGATACCTCCAGGGATAAACAGCTGTATAGCCTAACTGCTCAAATTCCAACAACATTAAATTCAGACTAAAATCCTTAAGTTTAGGTTAATCAGCAACAGACCTTCCTCCGTCTTTTGTTTGTTCTACAAAGGACAGCAAAGAATTGGAAAATCTGGCATTTTGATCATCTTGGGCCATTTTCCATGGGTCACTTTTCAAATTCAACCAAGTATTTGGGGTATAAGTTTGTGACAGAGCTTCTGCCAACCCTCTGTATAAAAAGCTAAGCTCAATCAATCAAGTTTGATGCTCAGGAGAGGAAGACAGCTTTTTTCCACGACTAACTAGTTCCCCAACTATCTGGATGATTCAACCAAAGAACACAGCTCAAGTCTGGGGTTATAGTAAAGGAAGACAAATTAAGCTAAAGACAAACAGCAAGAGACAGACTTTCAGTGCTCCAGGTCCCACAGAATTTTTCCTTCTTCCCCCCACAGCAAGGAAAACATTGCTAAGTATCAACAAGTATTAGAAACAGACTTAAAAAACCCAAACAAAACACAAGACTTCCGCTCCATAGCTCACATCCATTTGGTCAATAATTAACCACACAAGTGCCTTACCCTCCTTGTGTTTTCCACTACTTTTTGATCTGGCTTCCCATAATTTGGTGGATTGGCATACGGATCATAGCCCAGTTTTGCTAGCATGGGTGCGATCACAGGCATATCTTGCAGAACATCAGCAGGTATCTTCCCAACCCACTTTGACAGTGCTTCCACATTGACTGGCTTGATGACTTGGTCAGTAGATCTTTCAACCCTGTGGAGGAAGAAAGAAAGGTTATATTTTACACTTCAACCAATACTTGCTTCTTCACTAGCATTATGACTTTTAGCTTGTTTTGTAAATAAAGACCTACGGAAATAACAGAAAGCTATAGACTGCAATAATATTTTTCATAACCATTCCTGTTGCTGATTGTTTGTCATTACGTAGTTCTTAAAGAAACACAAGTGCATAATCATTGCAGTGTCATATATACAATGTTTAGAAAACAATTGATTTGTTGCTCATCTAATCAACAGTCCTAAAGTCACTTTCATTCTTGCACCTCAGTTTTTGTTGGTTTTCTCTTTAAGGAAGAAATCTGGCATCACTTTGGCTTTCCACATTTCTTTGAGATTAGAAGACATACAACTTCTGTACTGTGTTTATTTCTGAAACAGGCCAGCAGGACTCAGAGCAGGCTGAGTAATTTAAAACTCCAAACTTCCTTCTGAACTCAGAAAAAGTGCACATGCATTTTGGAGGTCAAGGCTTATCTATCTTGTAAGGCAGGTTGAAAATCATGTCTGTATATATAGGATGCCTGAAGGCATATTTACATCTGCATTGCAAGTTCCATAAGGAACTCCACTGTATCAGCGGTTCCTGCTGGCTGGCTAAACCTGCCTGAAACCTGATGCGGAGCATACAGCCGTCACACCCACTCGCAGCTATCATCCTTCCTGGGGCTTATTTACATCATAAACAATTTCAATCTAAAAAAACTTTACCACCCAGAAAACAAAATTGTTATACTTGAAAGTAACAGTACAAAGTATAACACCGGTACCTCATCTACATGAGACAAAGAATGAGAACACTGAGATTCAAATTAATTCTCAAGCAGCTAATTCTTCAGAGTCATACAACAGGCAGAATATGAGAGAACATCTTCTGAGAAAAATAAACTGAAGTCTCCTCAAACAGTCCCGATAGTTTCTGAGACCAGAAGCCTGAGCCAAAGTCAGATTGCTCTCAAGGCTGACATCAGTCAACTTACAAGAGTAACAAGCTTGATTACAGTTATCTAATTAACCTCCTGAGTCCAAGAAGAGACTGAAGTATTGTTCTGCATTAGACAAACATTAAATCAATAGCAAGAGGCATCCCATTCAGCTGCATGCTGTACTGTGCAATCAAAGCCTTAAATTACAAACCAGGCATGATGTCTGACAGTCATTAACTCAATTCGATCTCAACACCAGTCTTTACCTTGTTACTCTGCTTTGTCATCATAGCTAAAATTCTTCCAGGACAGAGGAAGGAAGCCAGTCATACAATGCTGGAAGGTCAATAACTTAAGTACTTTAAACACAATGAACAAAGAACAAACCAGACAGGGAAACAGTCACTCCTGGGGAAACTGCCTTGGCAAGCAGGGCCTGCACAGATTGTCCTTAATGGATGCTGAGGAGTAAGCACCTGACAAACAAAATAACTAAGACAACCCTCCCCAGAATTTTCAGTCTTATTCTCTTCAACCATGTTCAGTAGCTCAAACCAAAGGTAGGAACTCGGGATGGGATTTTGGGAGGACCAGGGAGTTGCAACCAAATTTCAGCCTTCCTGAGGGCTGTCAGCCCAAGATCACAAGTCTGCACAGCAAACTAAAAAGTCTGGGCATCGGCTTTTTAATCCTTCTGATTAGAAGATGTGCACCTGACTTCACATCAAATTAGCAAGCAAGCAGCTGCTCAGAGTTGAGTTTCAGCAGTTCAAAGCAGCAAGGCAGAGCACAAAGCACCACACCAGTCCGTAGAACTGTGCTGGCTGGGACCCTCCAGAAAGATTTATCATAGGTGTTTGAAAAGTGTAAGATTTATGGTCCTCTCCCTCTCAGACAGACAGCTAAGCCAAAAATCCCGTCACCACAACTGCAGATTGATTCGACAGTTTATTTTAAGCTGTGATACTGTGAGCTGCAGGTCATGGGCTTGGCCAATAGCTTATGGGAACACCAAAACAATGGGTGCTATACATCAGTTAGGACCTAAATGAGTACACATACAGATACCTGATCCTAAAGTAAAAGCACATTTTAAATGTGTATGTTCTACTGCACTGTCATTTTAGTCCTTGGTAACAACAAGCTTCACATGAAATATTTCCTGGTGATTAATAGCTGGCAAGAGATAAGCAGGGAACAGCATCATTTAGCTGCTCCTAGGCACCGATCCAAAAAGATACCGTACCACACTTGGTCTTCTGTTTAAATCCTCCTCTGTCCTTTGGTTAAGGTGAGAAGAAAAGTAAAACACAATTCATGGGAAAGATTCTTCAGACCGAAGAACATCTGAGAAGTATGGGTGACGACAGACTGGGGACAGGAGGAAACAAACACCCAAAAAACCAAGCTGAGCAAAACAAGGACACATCCCAAGTCTTGTCAAATTTGGTTATATATGCCTATGGCAAATGCTGCCTGGTCAGTGCTTCCAGGCTCCACTGCAAAACCCTAGGAACAGTTTTGAAAGCAGCTGGTAGCACGGAACACAGGACTAACCCCAAATACTGCTACGTCTGTACTAGTATCAAATGAAAGGTATGTCATAAAAATAGTATATTCTGAAGTAATTTTGCCTAGACAGCTATTTTCACAATAAGCCTAATAAAAATTGCTATAAAAGGGCTGACATTTCTTTGCATCAGTGGTCACCACAGCTGTTTCAAGTTAGGAGGCAAATGCCAGAGCTATATTAACAATACTAGTTATAGCATGTCGTCCAGCCATAATGCATTCCTTCAACAGCCACGTTGGCAATTACTTCAAACCACAGAAGGTTTCCCGCTACTCCAAATGCTGCGGTGCACACCCTTAAAACTCTTGCCATGTTTCTCCTTACAGCTGGATAAAAACCAAAATAGGGGGCGAAAATACCAAGTGAAAGAGAACAACAGTGAGGCTAGGGCTGCATCAGCAACAGGGATTACTAAGCAAATGCAGGAGAAGAGCATAAAGGCAGCCAACAGTTTCCTCAAACCAAGCAGCCAGGAGAACAGACGAAGTCAGCATCTTAAAAACAGACTGTCTAGTATCCAATATTGCTATTAACAGGCTGTTGCATAAGAGTTTCTGAGTCTGGAATAAGAGAATAATGGACTCAGCCCACTGCCTGAAGAATTCTGCAAGACACTGGGTGGCCAGCTCACCTCTGCAAGAGAACAGTCTCTGTTTCAGCAGTCTCAGCTGCAGATGAGAACAAGCCAAACGCAACTTGACAGAAGGAAAACGAAGTCCAATGCATGGTGTTCAGCTGTCAAAATTTCATAAGCTGTGTCTCTAAAGTTCCCAGTGAACTATCTAGCAAGAATCTTTCCCAATAGTCATTTTTCTGGGCAGTTGCCCCCTGCTCTGAGCAAGGACCCCCCGGAAAGGCAGGCATCCCTGCCCACAGCGCTGCTGCACACGAGAGGGCAGCGAGGTGCCAGAGATGCCAAAAGCAGGAGGTTTGAACTGGAAGAAATATCTCAAATTGGGGAATCTCAAGCTCCCCTTGCACAATTTTAATTAGTATCATATATATATATATACACACACACACACACAACACAGACACCTCAGTTACTTCACTGTTTCTTCTGCAGCCCTCAGAAGACTCAGTTACTGAAATCATTATCAAATTATAAACATCTCTTGCAACTAAAAAACAAATCTTCCCATTTATTTCAAGGGTATTTGATTAGATTAAAAACCCCACAGACATAATACTAATACCTCATTTTTTCCACTACTGCCAAGGCTTTCTGACATAATAAATTACTTTCACATATCATCTCATGAGAGGTAATAAAAGCATAAAGAATTCTGTGAACAGATTGGAGAGTTATGAGAATACCTGCACACCCATTTGTCTTAAATTTGAAAGTTTGAGTCAAAGGTAATCATGAAGCCACGTCTTACTTTCACCAACCCGTATTCTTAATTTTTAGAGACATTAACAAGTATTCTGAACTCCTCACATCTCATTCCACCAGATTTATCAAGAAATATTACTTGAAACTGTGAATTCAATAAGGCTACTGAGTTTTATAGTACAGGGGTCCATTAATTTTTAAAAACGCTGATCTGGAAGCTGTAAGGTAGGAATATTTTACTAGAAATGGCATTATGCATAGTTATTTTTACAGGACACTTAACAGAACTTGGCAACCACCTATATATATCACTAAAAGTAAGTCTACTCCCCCTTCAGCTGCCACTGTGAAGCAGTAACACAATACAGGTAACGGAAGAGAAGTTCTCATCCACGTAGTCACTTCTTTAGGCATTAAATAAACAAAATCTCCCAATTTTTATTTCTCAAAACTGTAGTTTTTAAAAAATGAAACCACTCTGTATTGAACAGTTTGAGGTGTCTCTACCCAGCCCACATTGCTTGCTGTGCAAGGTGCCTCTTACTCAGGAGGACTTGGCCAGTGATGAATATTCAAAAACCAGAAGCCAAGGAATTTAACTGGGCATGCCTCGTTGCTAGAATATGGCTTCTTAATCAATATTTTAGAAACACAAACAAGACAAAGGAAGAACAGAGAGTCAAACATTCACACCTTTCCCCTGCAATGTAAAGACTAGCCAGCTTCCATATTTCAGTTTTTCAGCTGTGAATCGCGGCAAAGAAACCAGAGTAGTTTAACTGGAGAATTAACTCACTTTTCCTTTCACAATACTTACCTAGGTTTTCTAAGCAGAGCTGGATTTTGGTTTCTGAAAATAGCTAAATCAGCTGCACAGATGGCATGACAGAATAGTGAGACATTTGCTTCTAACAAGGTTAATTATATTCAAAACGCTTGTCCTTTTAGCAGTGCATGCCAACAGAAAAGCCAGCCAATTCTGCTTTCTACTTTGTTGGAACATTTTCTCAAGTTTCCTGGAAGAGGACGTTCTTGGCAAATATAACTTGAAGGCCATTCTTGCATTAACAATAATACTTAAGTCCCCAAAACCAAACAGGTGATCTGGCTAGGATGAATAACACCAGTCTAGGTAAAACAGTCCAGCTTTATTTTGCAGCAGAGGGAAAAGCAAAGATATACTGGAAGAAAGGCTGATACTAGACATACAAATTCAAGTTAGACTGACCATTAATTAAAAGTTTGTTCACATGCTCCATACACATATGTTAGCAGGACAATTGTTTAGCGAGAGCAATCTGAGATTGTCGGGAAAGTAAGAATGACTGTTCAGTAACAATCTGCAATCTGCATCATAAATCAGCTTCCAGAGACATCATTAGCTACTTAAAAACTGAAACCAAGTTATGACTAGTACATTTTGCATATAAAAGACTAATTTACCTCTTACAACAATACAAGGTAACAGAGGAACACTTATACTCACTTTGAAAGAGAAACACCCCCTGCTTTTCCAATCATTTCTTCATGGTGCAGCACTGCTTGGTTCCATGGGATGCGAAGAAACTTTAAGAGAGTTCTCATCCATCTTTCAGGGTGCAATACGAGTTGTTCATAATGTACCAGCATACACCTTTCAAAACCAACCTCCATACACTGGTTGTACATAGTTTCTATAGCACGATTCCACTTGGTCAAGCAGTCCCTGTAGCTGTTAAGGTCAAATCCAGCTATTGTGACTTTTCTGGATATCATGGAATGCACTGATGCACGACCGTCCCGTACCATTAGAAGAAATTTGGCATTGGGAAAAATTCTAGCAAGGTAAGTTAAGGATTTTAAAGCAAAAGGATCTTTGTTACACAAATACGGAGCAGGCTCCCCATGTTTCACAATGATTTCCAATAAAAACGCTTGCATGGCTGAGTCCAGAACCTCATCTGTGACTCCAGCTTCATCCAATCGGATCTTCTCTTTGCTTGATCTAGCCCACATCTGCTTAACTGCCAGAATTCGCGGGATTACCCTTGTCTCTTCTCCGCATCGAATATCTGGATGGGCATCAAGCATGGCACGCATTAAGGTAGTGCCACTTCGAGGTACTCCTCCAATAAATATTAAAGGCATGTCTTTGTTATAAGCAAAGGTTTTGTTTGCACTTATATCAGCAGCAGTTCTTACTGTGCTTCTCACAACTTCCATCCTCGCAGGCTGGCTGCGTTCTTCTATTCGATGGTGACATTCCATGGCATGTTGGCCCAAATAGAACACTGTCACTGAACTGATCACCAGACATGCCAGTAGCAAGTTCTGTTTGAGTTTTCCAACCATTTTGGTAAAGACTTGCACTTCAAAATAAAGAGATCTTCTATTTCAAATTATCTTCTAGTTCACGTGCCATGGGAATCCTAATCCAAAATAAATTAAGGTCTGGTGAGGGGAAAAAAAAAAAAATTGAAAAAATTTAGAACTTTGTTAAGAACCACCACGATAAATCAATAACAGAAACACCTGACAGCATTCAATACAACTATTATCTCCTGGTGTTGCACTAAGACCAGTAAATGCAATGTCTAAACACCATTATCCCATAATAAAAAGCCCTTTTGTTTACCCATAGAAGCAACACAAAACATATCAAGATTCATGACTACAACTACTATTTACATAGAAGTTCTCTGGTACATTTTAACAACATATTTGAAAGAATTTTACCACTGGAAAGCTACTGTTCAACTTTATGGTCAAGCAAAGACGCCATTTATACAAGAGCCTACAAGTTAAAAAAGTAGTAAAGAAGAGTGGTTTCTTAATAATTGAGGTTTTACAGTAAAAAAGAACAAAGAAAATGACCTCTCTGAGACAGTCACCTGGACAAAACATACAAACAAGACACCCCACATGAATCACATTATAAATCATGGAAGAATTTAAGTATTGGAATAACTCTGGCTTGCTGAATAGACACTGTCACATTTCCACATAAGGATGTCATCTCCTGTTTTAGTTGAAATGCTCTATCTCCTTCACAGGACACAAGATAGTAAAAGACATTTCACAGTTCCATATCAACACTGGCAGCGTCATCTGAAGTCAGAACTTTAATTCTAAGAGTTATTTCTCCAAGCTGTAATGAAAAGAGATTAAATCTGAAACTCCAAGACACACAAAATAAAAACAAGGTTTTTCCATTCAATTTTTTTTTTTCATTTAGGATTCTTAAAGTTGCTTTACTTAAAAGTAATTTCCATTTTTACAGATGAGAAGAAAAAGACTGTTATTAGATGATTCCTGAACATGCATCTGATACTGAACGAAACTTTTAGACAGAAACAAAAGATTAAAAAAATCTGTCTGCTGAATTCCAACGTAGAGAACTAGAAGGACTAAGGATATGCCACGGAATACCAGTGGGTTATATCCAGCAGTGGCTTAGGTAAATCTGCTACTCTGCCGCCCATGACTTGATGTGTTCATACCAACCTCTACACTGTATCTTTATTTTTTCTGTTCGTAACAGTAATGTATAGACAGTTGCTGAACCTGTACTCTGTAGTTCAACAGCTTTGGATTTTCAGATCAAGTAGCCTGAAAACTGACTCTTCCTCTAAAATTTCAAATGACATTAGTACTCTAATTGAAATTTTAAACAAGAGCTTGCTTTTCAGAGCTGAAATAACTCACTGAGCAGTATGAATCACAGATGCTTTTAATTGTAGGGAGCTCCGAGTACTGAGGTACCGCCAACACTTTAAATGACTGGCTTCCTCAGAGCTTTTCCATCTCTGTCAGCAATGCACGACACATCCCTGAATGAGGAACACTCTTATGCCCACTCTCTATCCCCTCTCCAAACCATTATCCACTTAACCCTTTCATTCACACAAACCTAGTCACCAGCTCAGATATTCTCAAGTCACTGTCTGAAGGCGACTCTCCAGCCTGTCCCTTACCAAACCTCAGCAGAAGCGGGCAGGCTGCCTCGCAGATTCTGCTGCAACTCCTAGCAGGCAAGGAAGAGCCTTGTACCTCACAGCCCCTGTTTGATGAGGCTGTGCAAGCAGGCAGAAGCAGAGAGGCAGAGGACAGAATCCCCACCTAACGCCACAGCAGTGCAGGGGCAGAAGGAGGGAGGAAGGGGACTCCTCATGCAGGCGTCTGTCACAGCGGTGTTCTTCTCTTGCAGCACACCCGAAAGAGCCAGCGGCCAAACTGTGAGAGAATGTCTTGCTCCTTCACACTAACAAAGCTTATTCCAATCAACAGTTCTCACAATATTACACTCACAGTTCAGCTTATTAGTCTTTGTTACCAAAATTAAGCTGGAATCATAACTTAAGGATTAATTCACTTCTTTTTATACGAAGTAGCCAAGAAGCTCTCCCACGCTCTCTTGCCAGAACACCACTCTTATAAACAATTCATCCTCCGTAACAAGTTTCATTCTACTTACATACCTCTTCTTGCTGAAGAGCTGGCTTTAGCTGTAGCTTAAATATCTGGACATTAAAAGAAACAAAGTGCCAGAAACTTAAGTGAACGTCATCTGAACAGTGCTTAAAAAGCAAGAAAGGAAAAAAAATGCAGTCAGTATATCCATAGCACCAAAAAATAAGTCTCTCCTGAACAGAATCAGCATGCACAGCTAGCTTTCAATTAGGGAAGAGGAAACTGTTCTGCTTACAACCAGCAAACAGTACACAGAATCTTTTTAAATGCTTTAGATGCAGTAAAGATTTAGTTAAAAGTCAGTACTGAATTGAGAGAGGAGTTAACACAACAGAAACTGTATTTTGCCAGAGCATACAAGACACGCAAATATTTGCATTATGCAGTTTGAGTAAATTCCATAAAACTAATTATAAAAAAAAGAGAGAAAACAAACCCTCCACAAAAATCTTCATCTTCCAAACTAAGAACTACTTGAAGACACTAATGTTCCCCAAATGCCCAAGTTAGGTATCTGATCACTAAAAAACATATTAAGACTGAGTGCATCAACTGTTTTACTCTGATCATTTATATTAGAATATAACTCTCAAAAAAACCCCAAACAAACCCCACACCACTAAAAAAAGCCCCCAAACCAGCACCAGCTTTCAGAACCAAGCTGAAGAAGCAGCAGAGGAAAACCTGTCAATGAAGGCTGAAATCCTCAATTCACAGGTTGGGTAAAGCAGAATGATGGATGACTCACTCTCAGCACAATGCCAGCTGTGAATGCAAACACACATGGCAGTCTGAGCAGGTTTCCTAGATTGCTGTAAGAATTGACCACTCACCTACAAAACCAAAAATCCATTCACGTGACAAAAAACCCCCACACCAACCAACCACATTTGATACAGGGATGTTGGTTGGTTTTTTTTTTTGGTAAGTTCAAAGATGCCAAAGGCTGCAAGACCATGAAGAGCCAGCGTTAAGCCATCCTACAACCTCCTGTGCTGTTTTCTTGGCTGGAAGCAACACCTGGAGCTTGCAACCGCTATAAACTGTGGCGAGACCAGAGCTTTGTATGTCAGGAAACCAGCAGAGGAGTGGAAAGAAACAGCATCTCTCAGCAAACTCATCTGTTCTACAAGCCAGCAATCTCCCTTCTGTGCCTGAAGTCACATACAAAGCAAGCTCTCTGGGACACGTATGACATATGGAAGTTACTGCCCTTCTAGCAGCTTGCAAACAAACCCCACCTTCTCCCTCCTCTACATGAGTAAGCGCTCTGGATCACATCTGTCAACCTGAAGGATTATTACAAGCCATTAACGTTCTGCCGTTAACAGTAACTAAACTGACAGCATTGAAAAATCACAGCAAGGCACTCTGCAATCCCTTGTCAGCATTTAAGTAGAGCTTTGAAAAAGTGTGGCGTTTTTACCCACTGTGACCTGAGAAGAGCAAAGTGCCACGCCAACCTAAAAGCACACACCACTCTTAATAAAAATACCCCAAAAGAAAAAAAAAAAAGAAAAACCCCTCAGCCAAAACAAACACCCCCCCACACACACAGAGTCATAAGTTGAGGATGACTACAGTGGTAGACAAGGCCTTCAGCAGCAAGAGTTTCAAATGACAAACTAAAACAAATTCCTAGAAAAAAATAAGTTTAACTCCAAGAAAAAAAAAAGACAGAGCTAAGATCTACAAGTTTCACTACAACAAAGAGCAGCTAAGCAGCAGTGTATGCAACTGAGTTTTATTCCCAGAAAAGTCAGGCCTATGAGTCAGCCACAAGATGATGTTAGCAAAGCAAAAATTGCTGCTTTGTTTCCTCCTGCACAGACTAATTCTCTCTCCCTTCTCCCTTCCCCCTACATGCAGCAGGTCAAGACCTTTTTCCTCAAGTTCATCCAAAAAATGCTGAAGATTTTTAGCTTAGTGAAGAAGCAAGTCATTCATTTGTGTTTTATGTTAGAGCAGGCTGGGTTTTGTTGTTGTTTAAAGCATTCCCTGCCAGTGGAGAAAAGATGATCCATTACCACCCAATCCTCAGAACCTCTAGAGCTCAAACTTTCACTTTGGAGGCTGGAAGGAGTGATGCTCACCTCCCTCATGTTCAGCTGGGCAACTTTTTCCAAGGCTAAATTAACAGGACACCACCACTCATTATCCATCTCAACCCCACACATATAAAACATTTTTCAGGGATTAGCTTGTCCTCTGCTTCCAACTCTTGAACTTGTGGCTCAGATTCTGATGACCAGACGTCTTTCTAGAACGTGCAAGCACAAGCACAGTACTACTGCTTAGATTTTTGTGGAATCTACCTTGTTCCTGCACCTGCCCGAGTGTGTCCTTCACAGTGTTTGACCTCAACACCATCAGAGAACTTTGCTGGGAGGAAAGATCACACACAGCTCTGTGTCAGCCCCTTCCTTGCCTCTTCTTGCACCTTCACTTATCTTCAGTAAAAATATATACTGGAACGGCAGCAGATCCCGAGAATTCTCAAGAGTCATCTTCAAAACAAAATACATTGAGAAAACTGGAGACAATGTATTTCTCAGAGGAAGCCCATCAAACAGTCCAAGAAGCCCTTGCATACATTAGTCTTTCAGTATTCCTAAATGAAAGCTAAAGAAAGGAATTCCATAAAACCTTCCCTTCAATGAACTGGTTTGTTTCTGGTCACTTGTGTTTTTTCACCGCAAAGAAGATTGCATAGGAGAGCAGAGGGTGACATGATAATGGTATAGCACAGCGCCGAGAAACACAACGGAAACATTCACAGTACACCACTCCAAGCAGCTATCCAAACCATCGCAGGCTCATTTAGAAGATTGTTCCAAAAATCATTTAAGTATTCCAGAAGCATTTTTGCTCCTCCAAAGCAGCGTTCACACAATCACCTCAATGATTTCCCCGAAGACCAGATTATCGTGTACGACCACCAGTCACAGAACAGCATCCGAGAGGAACGTCAGAGCACAGCACAAGCAAGCAAACCCCAAGCAGGATACTCAGCAACGCCAGGAATAAAAATCAAGACAACTTGAGCACCAAGCCCATCTTCAGCTTTTTAAGTCACCATGGCTCTCAAGCCCTGCAGTGTTGACTCTAGATTTCTCCCCCCCATGAGTTATACAGTAAAAAAGAATGGTGAAATAGAATGAGCAATTTTTATTCACCTCCACAAAGAAATAAGTCACCTGGCGGAAAGCAGCTGGGATGAGAGACAGCCAACTAGACCTAGATCGTCGTGCAGAGCAGTTTGAGAAGCAGGACAAAGCCGGACAAAATTACTAAAAGGAAATGCAAATGTGTGAACAACATTCCCTTACAGTTCACACTGCAGGAATTAAAGGAATGTTGTTCGCACATTTGCATTCCCTTGAACCCCCTTTTTTTTTTTTAATCTAAAGCTCTGAAAAATGATACAGGCTAAATTAACCTTCACAGCCACAGACCACTGCTGAATCCGAAGTTTCCATGCTGGGGAAGCCTGCATGCAAGTACGTGATAATTCCACAATTTGTAATACAATCACAGTACAAGGAGTAAAAAAAGGTGTGTTCATATTTATGCATTTCCCTCATATAACCAAGAGGTAAAAGATGAAGCAAGCTGTACCCTTTTCTTTTTACCAGTTAACCCCCCCCCAAAAAAAAAACACCCCAAATAACCCAAACCTCAGCTTTCTCCATAATCCTCCACAACACTAGACAGGTAGACACACACGCACACACATAGATATCTATAAATATATATCAATAAAAAGATAAATTCTCAAGCTTTTCTACTTGCTCTGGATCTACCAACACTTAGAAGCTTTCTTAACAAGCAAGAGAAAAAACATACCAGATCCCAAACAGCTAGTAAGGTTATCAAAGGACTCAAAATTCAACACTTTTAGGTTTTTTTACCAATTAAGACCTCTAAAGTGAGTTTAAGGCACAGCTCATCAAAACATTCTGCTTCCAATGAAAGCAAAGAACTCTACGTATTCTGCTCCATCCACACATATAATACATACACCAAATGATCTGTATCTGCATCCTGAATAGTCCAAAAAGAGTTACCGGCGTGCTCCTAGTTATGCAAGAACAGACGGTACTACAGCTACTCCCGGAGAACAGCTCAACAAAAGGAATTTAACTGGCAACACACATAAGACTTCTAGCTCTAAATTTTTCTCTTTTTTTTTGAGAAGGAAACACCTCCACGGGTACTGTGTCTCTTCAGAGGGATTTCAGCACTTCATCATACAGTCAGGGACTCCAAAGAATTAAACTACTTTAATAATACCAAAAAGAGATGGATGTACAAAAAAAATATTTGCACAACACGTTCACAATAACCTGGGCAAACGCCTTCTCCCAGCTATACCACCAGCAAAACCACTCCCAGAAGGAAACACCTCCACGGGTACTGTGTCTCTTCAGAGGGATTTCAGCACTTCATCATACAGTCAGGGACTCCAAAGAATTAAACTACTTTAATAATACCAAAAAGAGATGGATGTACAAAAAAAATATTTGCACAACACGTTCACAATAACCTGGGCAAACGCCTTCTCCCAGCTATACCACCAGCAAAACCACTCCCAGCGAAGAGACACACGAAGTCTACCGCTAGAATACTTACACATCCTCTCCGGCAGGTTGTGTTTCCACACCCAGCCGCAGCGCTGTAACGCTGTTCCTGTTAGTCCTCCCCAGCTCCACCGCGGGGATTTATTGACAGCAG
>NW_010119400.1:7502-22098 GCF_000699245.1 Pterocles gutturalis | reverse complement strand
AATTTTTAAATAATTTTTATTTTTATGTTCAGCCGAATGAAACTGTGGCTTTAAGGAAGACACTATAATGTAAACTCTCCCCTGAATTGTGTTGAATCATATTTTTAGTGACATCTAGGAGGTGAGGATTCAAATTCAGTGACTACTAACACAGCACAAATAATATGGTTTCTGGTCCTCTGTGATTTTTAAGTGTTTGCTGCAGTCACTTAATTTAATAAAGTTTTTGTAACTACTTCAGAACAAATCTTGATCTTAAAGAAAATCAGTCCCAGGCTTTCATCTGTTACTCATCATGTGATGACCAGATGAGAATGACCAACTTCCTTTGTAACCTATAACATGTATCTTAATTAGTGTTTCTTAGAATATATTGTACAAAATGTATTTCATCACAGTATGAATATACACTATTTTGGAATTTTTTTGTAACTACTTCAGAACAAATCTTGATCTTAAAGAAAATCAGTCCCAGGCTTTCATCTGTTACTCATCATGTGATGACCAGATGAGAATGACCAACTTCCTTTGTAACCTATAACATGTATCTTAATTAGTGTTTCTTAGAATATATTGTACAAAATGTATTTCATCACAGTATGAATATACACTATTTTGGAATTTTCTTTTCCTACATATCAAGGGGTTCCTTATATAATGACGAACTGCCCTAATTTTAATAAATATTATTACTTAATTATCTTAGTAATTGTACTTGCAACTGGGACTGGTCCCTGGGATCTTTTGTGAAGGTGACCTCTAAGATAATCTTTACAGGCTGGAAGTTAATACACAGTGGAGAAGGAGTAACACTTTTTGTTTTAGCAATATGTGCATTGTTTTTTCTAGTCATGTTTTTCTTGCTTTTGGTGCTCGCGAAGTGTTGCCAGTTTGTTTTCTTATGAACAGTCTTGTAAAATCAAGAGCCAAAATACGTATTTTTTTATAGTTCTTTTTGAAGGGACAAGTGTGGTCTCTTTTTGTTTATTACCTTTAACAAAGCCACATGCAGGTTCTGATGAAGAAAAGCAAGCAATATCTATTTCAGGTATGACCTTCTAATAGCTGTAAACAAAGGCTTTTCCTATGAATGCTAAACTTTGCAATGTCTTGTCAGGTGCGTGCTTTGTGTTCGTAAGTGTGTAAGCTACAGAGTCATCACAAGTTGTAATGGGACCTGCAGGATTATAGCAAAGGATTTATGCTCTGCTGCTTAGATAAGCACACACTATAAGATGAACAGTTTCAGGGGAGTTGTTTCTATTGCAGGGACAGCATAGTTTTATTCAATCTGTAAGGTAAGCTGAATTTTCAATGTGATCTCCAAACAATGTTGAAGCATTATATATGTTCAGGTTGTTTGTAAATTTAGAACATAACAATTAAAATGAAGATTCATTTTGTAAAGTAACACCAGGTTTTTTTACTAGTTCTCTTGAGCTTGATTTACTGAGTACCTACTTGTGTACATCCCTGGGGAAAAGATGGGTGTTCTTAGTCCCCCTTCAGAAAACACAGCTTTTACAGTGACACCAGGTCCTGAAAACATATCTGTGGATGATTAACTCTAGTAAAACTGAGTATATGTCTAGAGTATGTGCAGCGGTTATACATTTTGAGGAATCCTGCTCTCTAGGTTTGGAGAAACTACTGGCCAAACAGCTCTATAAAAATCTCTGCATGTGTTTTGTAGCTACCATAGTTCAAGCCAGGTGATGTCAGATTGCTATACTGGAAACAAAGCAGTGATCCTAAATGTTGGAAATGTATTAATTATCGGAAATATTCTTCCTCTTCCATTGAGGAGAATTTCAGAAGCATTGTGTACCCTTGTGTACAAGCATGGAGATGTTAAAACATCATTTAGTTCTTGCACTTGAATTGCGGGCACACTTCTGAAATTCATTACCAAAATAAATGTAACATGTCTGTTAGTATGAAATACATATTTTTTTGTTCGATACTTTTTGTACTTCTGAACAATCAAAACTCAAACCTTGAGGCAGTACCAAGAAGCTGTTGGCTTTCGTCTTGCCCTGCAAGGTTCTAGTGTTACTGTCAGCGTTGGCACTTTATAATTGCAGCACCAGGATTTTCACTGTTTTAATGTTGTTACTGTTGCTAGGGGTGAACCAATTCTAACTATGGCAGGAAGCTTTTTACAAGTCATCTTTGGAGTGCGCACTGCACTGTTAACTCATATGCCTGGTCCTGAAACAAACAAACAATTAGCCTGAGCAATCAGTAGATTAGCTGTATAACAGAAAAGTTATATTTTATCATATGAGTGGTACTTTTAACGTCATTACTGCTGCTTGGTTCCTCATAGTCTTTGAGTGTCAAAGCAGAAGCTCAATTTTATACTTGTGCATCTTAAACAGGTTTTTGCATTGAACCTCAGTCCGAAGACAACATGTACATTTCAGAATTTACTTTGATTTTTACTGTGGCTGGGTGCATTTCAGTGTTGAGCACATCTCTTTCTGTTCATATGTTCATCTTAATAAAATTTTGTATGGAGTAAGAGGGTAGGGGGAACTGCAAATATATACCTGAAATGCTCATTCTTTTCAAGAAGCTGCTGAGGCAAGGATGCAGTTGTGGAAGTCCTGTTGTAGGAGGCAAGAGTAGGGTCCCTTTTGACTATAATCTGTGTGTTCTGCTTGTCTTGTCATCTACAGGAGTGTCTACAAAAGGAAATTTAAGAACAAGGTGTTTGCCGAAATATCAAAAAAGTGAAACTGAGCTAAAGGTGCCTGTTGCTTCTGTTTCCATGGATCCTGTTAGAAGCACAGGAGATCTATCAGGGCAGCAGGTCGGTAAAGGCAAATTTTTCTTCTTTTTAAAAATGCACATAGTAGAAAAGTGGCAGCAAATCTTTAAATTGTGAACTTTTGAACAGTTTTAGAGGACTATTATTTTTGCAATCTCTTACACTTTTTTCCCACTATGTGGTGGCTTGCTGACAAAAATTACTTTTCCGCTGAGATCGCCTGCACATCTAAAGAGAGCAAAGGCTGAATGTGCTGATTTATGTAAATGGTATGTAACTGGGGCTATGTGAAACAGATTATATATATTTCTCTGTGTGTATGTGTACAGAGAGTGTAAATTGGGAGTAGCCAGTAGCCCCTAATCTATGTTACTAGCCAAATATGCGAGATGTTGTGTTTCAGTCTATTCAGTTTAATTGCTTTAGTCATATAACTTAAAAACAAGACTTGCAAAATTATTTTGAGGGACCTTTTTGCTGTGGCTGCTCATGTTAGTGGGATAAAATCACTTTATGTTTTTGATAGTAAAAGTTAAAAATGCATCTGAGTAGTAGGAATAGCTTTGCCAGTTGACATTATCTTTGGCTCTATTTTGAATTGTCTGGTCTACTCCTGTGACAATAAGTGACACTTTTCCTACAGTTTATTGCATTAGAAATTTAAAAGCAGTAGGGTTTCCTTTGGAAGATATTCTGTAGTCTGATAGGTATTGTGATATTCAGAAGTCTGTTGAGAGAAGCCATTTTTCTAACATGATTTGTACAGTGCCGTGACTATGTAAGTCATTTGAGTACTGTTAAGTCTGTTGCCCAGTTGCCTTGGGCAAGCCTGTAAGTGACTAGGGTTGGGTATCCTCCCACTTACAGAGAGGATCTAAAACTTCTGACTGCTTCTATCATGCAGTTAAATCTTGTTCTTCGTCTGGGCTAAGATGTCCTCTGTGTCTTCTGTGCGCTGAGTAAATGCTGTGTACCTCAGATGTATTTTCAAAACTGATGTGAAGACTGATCACTCAATTTTCATTGCTTTGATAGCTGTCATTGCCCTTCAGATCCTTCAGCATGGCGCTCTAATAACTAGTATTCATTTTTAGAGGCTCTCCTGGACTTATCCTTTTCTGTTTATCGGTACTTGCTTTTAGGACCCTGGTATGTACCTCCACTTTACAAATTATGCTGTTAAGTGACATGCAGACAAATTTCACAAATAGCCTCCATTATGCAGAATCTTTATGTAGAAGCATCTCTTCATAATTATCCACAAGCCCGTTGCCTCACAGGTGCCTTCATATGTCACATTAAAATCTGTTCTGTTGTATTGTGTGTTGTGTGCATTACTTGTTGTTTAGAGAATTTTTACTCCTTTTTCCCTGTGAGAACTGTTGGGACAGAATTGGTCTTTGGGGTTTTTTTAATATGATGTCTAATATGCAAAATCTTGATTTGAGACTCAAATGTGCTTATATAATATTGACAATAAAGTGCATTCAAAGCTTTTTCTCTTTTCTGCCTTTTTAAACTTCTCTTTTTCTCTTACCTTGCTAAATACTCATGGAAACTTTCTACTCTGAATATGAGCTCTGAATTACTTGAAACAAATAGAATAAATACACTTGTTATGGAAGAGGAAGGTTTCAGAAAGTTTTTTTGCAAGAAATTTTCATCACCAACACAACTAATTTTCTTCAGGGTGTTGTGTGTGTGTCTAGAGAGAGACACACTTCACTTTAACATACTTCACGCTGTTGTGCTGGTAAGTAGTTCACCATTACGATTTACCAGAATGCTCTTTTGAAGAGAGTGCATTGAGTTTTGCTTTAATATGAATCTTGGCAGAACTGATTTACCTTTTCTTCATTCAGATAGACTTGAGTACCACAAAGGAGGATGAGAGTTTTGTAGAAGACTTCAAAAAGATCTTGCTAGCTCTGGAGCTTTTCTGGTACTTTTAATAAATGAGTGGTTTGCTATACTGGCCTTAACCAAAATTTCCTGTCTCCTACTTCCCATTTGACAGAAGTTGTCTGCTTCTCTCCTGCAAATTGTCATCTTCCAAGGAGTGGTTTATAAATTAAGAGAATCTCCCATTTATGTAGTGCATTTCCTCCAGAATATACTGAGTTATGCAATTGTGTTCTACCCAGGGCTGTCTAGAAAGGACAGAAATCTGGAAACAGGAGCCAAATACAGTCTTGGCCTCTATCTCATTTGTCTTCTTGTTTTGATGGTGGACCTGTTGCTGTGTGTAATTCTGCAGCTTCATTTTGACATGTGTTATGGTACAAGCCTGCCTTTTGAGATTTTTTTGTGTGCCATATATACATACCTGTGAGTGATTAAAAAAAGGCACGGACTAACTTTTCAAATTTTCCTTTTCATCCCAGAAATGGTTGTCTGACAGTATGTTCATAGGTTTGGGTAATAGCTTCAGGTACCTTCTGTTAAAATCTCCTTTGGTAGTGTGATCAAGCTTCCACCTTTGTTGAGTTTAAGATGTCCTATAACTTTTTATTTTTCTTAATGAAGTTCCGTCATCTAGCTGCTAAAAAAAAATAATGCTCAGATGTTTTTAGCATGGGAAATGGAAATCCTTCAATGATATGTTTAGTTGAAGTTAAATTCAGTTAAGTTAAATACATTCTCTCGTCATTTGTGTGACTGTAAATAACATGTTTGGGAAGGAAACAGTGAAATCAAAAGTCCCCTTGAAAAGCACTGAAGTCTAAAAGTCTAATTTGCCTTGTGAAACTCCCTCCTTCCCCCTCCCCACCCCCCAGAAATACACTGAAGTTAAAATCAGAGTGCACTAAAGGGTCAGGTAGGTATGAGTGTGTAAAATCTTCACCTCTTTCAAAAGTGTTATAGTCCTTGAATTGTTTCAAACCACTGTTCAAGAAGCAATTAGCTAAGAATGGCAGGAGGCCCTCCTCTCTGTGTGGAGATGAGCTGCCATTACTGATAATGAGGGGAGAGAAGCCCAGTGTTTGCTTTGTAAGCTCAGTTGTTCTGTGGCCAAACTGCAAGGCATTGGTGGCATTCTTGGATCTCATGGTAAGCACTGCGTGTGCTCGCAAGGTTGTAATATTTGTAGGTTTGTAAAAGTCTAAACTGAAAATAAGTATGTCAGATTAAGTGGACTTTGGCAAGTCTACTTTGGCAATTAGTACTGTGGCTAGTATTTAAACTTGACAAAGTCTTGGACAGAATAGCACAGCTCTTACTGCTGCTTTCATCTCTTGGGATTCTTGTTTTGTGAATAGCGCTAGCACTGGAGAACTGAGCCACTGATGACCGAAGTTTTCGATAAAGAAAAGCAATGTAGAATTTAGGACTCTTGACTGCTTGGAAACACTCAAAATAGGGACCTCAGTACTGCAAGGGACCGTTGCAAACGCGAACAGCTATGTGCCCTCTGGTGGACATTGGTAACATACTGCAGTGCTCGGTGCGATGGAGCAGTGCATTAAAACAACTGAAACACTGGGGCATGTTAAAGGTTTGCTTTAGAAGGAGAAGCAAGTACAAAGGTAGCAAATAAGTGATTACAAACAATGATAGTGATGTGTGAAAGGGTTTTTATTTTTCTGTTTGTTAAATCCTTTGAGATAATGACTTATCATCTAGTAACAATACATTGCATACCTCTTTTGCTGTTTTGTATGCTTTGGTCATAAATGCTAAGGCTGAAAATTTTTTTCTTACTCTTTATTTTAGGATCCTAATATAATAAAATTTGAACTTGGATTTGGATCTCGCTGCACTAGATTTCCAAATCTAGTGCACATACTGCCCTATAGGTAGCACGAATCAGTGAATAAGTATGTCTTCAAAGTTTACCCAACATATTTAGTATTGAAGCTAGCAGCTTGCATTTGAATTACAAGTCTCTTACAAGAACTAGTGACAGTTCAATGAAACAAATTAAAGAACTGTGTTTACATTTAAAAAACATGTATTTTATTTCCAGTTGGAATTTGTCTGCTTTCAACTTCTAATTATTAGGTCTTGAAATGCTTTTAATATCTTATGAAATATTTGTTCTCCTTTAAAGAGTACTTTCTAAAATGTTACTTTAAATTTTCAGGTCACTAATGAAGGAAGAATGAAGAGTGCCTCTTTAAAGGATTTGTGTCCTGAGGACAAAAGACGCATTGCAAACTTAATTAAAGAACTTGCCAGGTGAGAATAAGCATCACCTGAAAACACATTGTGTTTAAGGAGAGTCATTGCTTTAATTAACATCAAGCAATCTAGAACTGCATTATGGAACTGAATATTTGCATAAAGTAACTTTTCTTGCTAGAAGAGGTATGAACAGTGAAGCAGCCTGATCAGTTTTCCCTTGCTTCCTGACCCAAAATCCCCTAGACATATTGAAAACAAGAGCCAAAGTTTTGTGACCTGCAGTAGCTCATCCATATAAACCTAGTCACAGGGTTAGGGTCTAGTTTGCTGCTTTTATTATGTGTTTTAAATATCCACATGTTTCTTTTGGAAATGACAACGTTTGCTGATATGAAACTTTGTAGTCCTTATTTGCCAGGGGTAAGCTTTTATATGGAATGCCATGTTTAAGGTGGATTGGTAATTTTACAGCGGAAACATGTTAATCAGTATTTGCTCATGTTTGCACATGTAGAGCAATAAAGAGTCCATGGAATTTTAACTTACCTAGCCAAACATTCTTTTGCTTTGATTAATATCTTCAAGTTCTCCCTGTTCTTTGAAAGGAGAGTCAGAAATAGTGCAAGTTTCTCAGCTTTAGCAAAAGGTTTTTTATAAGTTTCATTCCAGTGCTAGTTGCATTCACAAAGATAAATTATGTGAAAAATAGGCTGAATTTGAGTGAGATTTTTCTCCTCCTCTGTGTCCCTGACACTTCAGAATCTCTAGAAATCTGCTGCTTGCATAGTGGCTGTAAAATTGAGAAGGGGTGTGTGGGACTTCAGCAGGCTTTCGTACAACATCAGAGGGGAAAGTCTCCTGACATGATCTCAGGTCTTCTAGGCTAAAAGTTAGTGTCCATAATAAGAATTTATAACAGCAAAGTTTTTCTAGAACAAAATGCAGGTTCTCAGGTACTAATGCTTTTTGCCATAGATTTCATATGTCTGTGTAATTGGCAAATGCTACTGTCCTTTATAAAAAGGAAAATCTGGGCAAAGAAATTAAGTTAGTTGCCCAAGGTCATGCAATAAGTCTCTGGTGCAGCTAGGAATATTTTGTCTCTGATTACCTTCATCCAGTGGACCATTTTGCCTGCTAATAATTTGTACCAATACAGGGTTTCTTGCTATGTAGTATTTTAGTAATTTGTGAAGTTCTTCATGCTTGCAACTCTATTTTATCTTATGTCATGTGTTATGAAATGTCCAGTTAAGGCTGTCATAGATTCCTGGGAAGCGTGGTTACAAACTGAGATATGTTGGAGCTATTCAGACACTAGTGCCACTGTTGATATATAGAGGTATAGTCTAATATTTAAAAAAGCCTTTTATTACATTGTTCCTCATATGTCGTGGTTTATAAAGCCACAGGGACAGTTTTTGTTAAACACCTGGTGGGCTGAGGCAGGGACAGGGAGGGTTTCACTCACCACTTAGGGTCACGGGCAAGAAACCAACACGACTTGGGAAGAAAAAGAAAACAACTGAATTTTATTAACTATTTGAAACAAGAACCAAGATACTGAGAGAGAGAAACCACATCTTAGAAAGGCACTTCTCCCCCACTCCTCCCTTCTTCCCAAAGCCCAAAGGCTTTGTTCTGTACCTTCTCCTGGCCCCGGCGGCTCAGGGGTCAGGGAATGGGGGGTGCAGTCAGTCCGCCGCTCCTTCCTCCTCAGGGGAGGGCTCCTCAGTCTTTCCTGGCTGCAACGTGGGGTCCCTTCTCATGGGAGAGTCCTTCTGTTCCAGCGTGAGTCCTTTTCCACACGGGGCCACAGTCCCCTGACAGCTGCCCGGCTCTGGCATGGGCTTCTTCATGGGTCCTCTGTGGCTGCACCTTCTCATGGGCTGCACCAAGGGACAAACTGTGCTTCGCTATGAATCTTCACCATGCTGCACACGAAATGCCGAAGGTGCTTTCTCTCCTTTCTTGCCTCCCTTCTGACCCGAGTGTCGTGTGGTCCTTTCATCTCAAAATCTCACTCCTCTCTTCCTCCGCCTCAGGTCCTTATCGGCTCCTGAGGAAAATGTCTCTTGGGGGGGGCATAGCGGAGGCGTTGGCAGGCGGCTGGACGGCCGGACTGGCCCACCTGAGCCAAGCCCTGCCCGGGGCCATGCCCCCCCATTGTTCCGTGCCCCCTCTTCAATATGTAATTCGCAGAGGCGCCAATGGGCTCAGCCCTGGCCTGCGGTGGGTCCAGCCTGAGCTGGGAAACCTCCAGCAGTTTCTCACAGGGGCTAGATCGGTGGTACTCCTTCCACCACTCCGCCTCCCGGTTACTAAACCCTTGGAGCCGGGGGGTGGGGGGTACCCTGAGCAGTCACTGACAGGAGCCACTGCTGTAACCCCTCCCTTGCTGCCAGAGCAGACTGGGAGCTGGGGGAACTCTCAGCAGTCACTTACAGGAGCTGCCACTGCAGCCCCTCCCTGCTGCCAGCAGAGCTGGAGTCCAGGGAAACATTTAGCAGCTACTTACAGGAGCCATTGCTGTGGCCCCTCCCTGCTACCAGACAAAACCCACCACACAAACCATAACATCATAATACACTGCTCCCTAGTGAGTAGTAGTACACTAGCTCGCTTGAGCATGGGATTCTTCGTAAGTCTCAGATGCTGTGATTTTTCCCTGAGGATAGTTTGATATTTCTGCCTGACATTTCTTCGAAGAAAAATAGAAGGTGCAGCAACATTAATTTTGAAAAGTAAAATTAGTGGAACACTATTACTTTATACTTACTTCTCTTTTATTTTTAAACCTAATCATATTTTTATTGGATGTAATTAAAAGTCCTTTGCAGAGTAATAGGGAAGTTGAACTTTAATTCCACTTACCTTGTCTCTTTTTAAAAACTCTCCATAATTTTCACCCCTGCTTGTGCAACGATGGAGCGTTTTTACATGCAGTAGAATATTCTTTGCTATTTCAGAGAAGAAAAAGAACCAGCAGAATGTTGAAAGTTTTTCAGGAAGACTGTCCTGCAGTAAATAGTTGGAATAATAAAGATCGCACTTGACCAGAGCTATACTTCACTGTTCCTTATTTTGCTACTCTTTATGAATGGAAATGATGGTAGTTGGGGCTAATTCCTGCATGTTTATTGCAGCATGTTGCACAGAAATAGATTGACCAATAACTGTATGCATGAAGGCGGTTGTGAAGTGGTAGAAATCTGTCTGTTTGGAGACCAATAGGAAAATATGAGTATCTCCTGGGGCTTGAATTTCAACAGTGTTGTGTAAGCAGCTCAGGATATTGGTCTTTCTCCTGACTTCTGCAACTACCGAAGGAGAACTAACGTACTTTTCTTTCTCTTCTTTTTTCTTCTCTTCCTCCAACTATCATTCCCAGTGCACTTTTGAACATTGGGAAGGTGGGTGCCTATTCATTAGCTACTAGGCTGTAGTGTTGGGTCTTGCCTGGGTGTGAATAAATTCCAATACTTGCTTTATTATTATCCTTTCCTTTGAAAAAAAATCAGTTACTGGGCTGTAATGCTCTGCTGCTGGGGATTCCAGTGGCTGACATCATGTTAGCTGTTAGGGACTTTATGAAATTGAATTTTGAGACAGGGTCCAAAAAGGGCTCAGCTGTATACTTTTTAATCCTCCTTTCCAGGCTAAATAATCTTAGTTTTTGCTCTGTGCTGCCGTCTGTAAATCTAATCATTATGTTGCCTTTCTTTGGACATATCCAATGTATCTTACCTCTTAAGGTAAAAAGAGGGAGGCAAACTTGATCCAAAGTTTGAAAGACTCAAATGTTGTTAATTTGAACTTTTTTTTTTTTGTTGTATCAGCAGAGATTCTTTTCAAATTCTTTTTGTGGGGGAATTTCTGAGTAGAAAGAGTCATGCCCCTGAATGCCAAAGTGCTTTCTGAGTAGATGTGAAATTCTTGAGTGTGATCAGCCATTGTTTTCAAGAACAACAGCATGGCATCTTAATGTTTTCAGCATGGTGCTGCTGGCATGGTGGTGAAAAGTGGCAGGCACAGTAAGAGCAAATTTTAACTCTCCCTATAAGCAGAGTCCTCTTAAGAGGCAAAAAAGACTTTGAGATTTTATTACTGCAGGCTACTCCTGAAGCAGTCATCATCTCATGTAATGAAATGAGCAGTGACATGGTGAAGACTTGTAAAGATTCCTACCTTCATACTCCGCGCCCATGTCAGGACACGTTAGCCTCTTCCAAGAGGGAACAGTGCAGGGTCCTCTGGGACGTGGCCAGTTGAGTGTTGAGGACTTGCTAGGCACTATACTAGGAATGGTTATGAAGTATTCTGGAGTGAAGTATTTTAAGTGATATACAGATTTTGAGACATCTCTTTCTCTTTGTCTTGGCATTTGGAGGAATGGAGAGGGTCATAGCTTTCTTTGGAGAGAGTGAGTGTGTGTGTCCTTGCAAGCATTCACCTCACTCCTAGCTGGTATACAGCCATAGTATTGTGACTTTCTGACTCCTGCTATGACATATACATCATAAATACTTCTTCCTTGCCTGCACAGTTCACATGTGCCTGGATAGCTCACAGATGCACTTTGCTTTTGAATGAACAGAGGCATTGACTAAGTGATGTAGAATGGTTCATGAAAGTTTAATTTTTGGTTCTAGTGGTGAGAATTGGTATCTAAATACTTTGTATTCTTTCTTTCTTCAGATAAGGTAAACGTAGAGAAAGCTGGTTCCCTGTAGTCTTTGCAAACAAATCTTTGAAAGCAATGTAGGTAGAAAGTATCCTAATGCCCTTATTCACCCAAGGCGGGGAGTGATCACCCTTTTCAAATGAGATACAAGATGGTTTTTGTCATCAGATTAGTGTCTTTCTGGCAAAGACCACTGACTTGCCCAGAATGTCTTGTACCTGGCAGCTAGTAAAACAGCCTTCAGACAGCCCTTTGTCTCTTACTGAGAAAATGCTTCCTCCTTCCCAATACCTTGGTTTCCTAAACCCTTTGTTAGGGTGCTGGCAGTCTGGGATGCTGGTCTTTTTGTGAAGATGAACAACTAAAATTAAAATTTTCCAACAGAAGATGAAAATGGGAATCAAAACAGGAGGTTTGTTTACAGAACTGGAAACTGCTACAAAGGAGCACAGTGAAACAATTGCAGTGTATATCTGCCGTTTAAGTGTTTTTCTTCCAGCACTTAGGGTCTTTCCACTTGCCTGTGGAAGCCCATATTAAAAATCTGCAGTGTTTGGCCTCGTGGGTTGGCTTCTCTCCTTGGTTACAATACCTCATATTTAACCAAATCGTTACCTGGCTTTAACTTCAATGTCAAGTTTTTTTCTTTTTTTTTTTTGTGTGTGTGTGTGTGTGCTGTGGTAGGAGACAATATTGTGGTGCAGTTCTCTTAATTGGTCAGGCAGTGAGACTGCAAATGAGATATTCCTAAGCTTGTCTGGAAATTACTACTTCTTGATAGGTAAAGCATGCCCAGGATTGTTGTATCACCAATCATACTTACCTTGTGTGCTTAAAAAGTAATTTGTAGCTATTAATTCATGCTCTGAGATCTAGTTTTGTATTATTTTACAAGCCGTGTAATACATTTTATTCATTGTGCAACAATTTCAGTTATGTTCTGGGAACGTTGGGGTGTTCTGTTAGTTTTTTAAATTCATACAACTGTCCATGATACTGGAGTAAACTGTATCATATGTGTGAACCATGCTGCCATTCTCTTCCTGCAGCTCTGGCTCTAAAAGTCACTTTGTGGCTCACTTGTGCCAGAGGCATGTTGTGATCAAGTCTGGCATGAAAACTTGTTGTTTTGTTTTTTCGGAGTGCGTTTTCCATGTGGAATACCTGATTCCATTCCATGGATCCTGCATATGCTGGGCTCTGCATTGATGTCCTTGTCTTGGTCCTTGCTCCATTTTTCTTCCTCCTGTGGTCTTGCCTGTTCGAGATGCCATTCATTGCTTGGAATGTAAAACTTGTGGTTTTCAGTAGTGGCTACCAAAATATTTTAATCTTCGTTAGCTGGTTGGCAGACTAATATCAGGTGAATGTTCTGTAAAAGGTAACTGTTCCCCATGCGTATAGCACTGATCAGTGAAGTTCCACTGGCTATGTCTCTATTAGTTGTTTATTTTGCTCAACCACAGTTCTTAATGCATTCAGATTTCTCTTGGTAGAAGATTAATTTTTTTCTAACATTATTTAGCAATAGAAAATTCTATTTTTAATTTGCTTTTTCAGCTCTTTTTTTGTTTTGGGAAGATTGTAATTGCCTTCAGTTAGGAAGTTACTTTTGAGTTTTGTCCCTGGTGTAGTATTGATATGAGTATTATCACGGCTTTTTCTTGTGCATGCCAGTTTTTCATTAGACAAATAAAACTTCAACTGCTGTTGACCTGTGCAGTGCTTCAAAAATTCCACCCGGAGAGTATCAATCCTGCTTACTCAGTGGAATGACTCACTGTCATCAACGAACTTGTTGATCAATTCCTTCTTCAGATCAGACAGAACTACTAATATCAGCAGTGGACTTTAGCCCACACTTGTAATAATAGGAACTGGTGAAATAGGAATTAATTTGAACCCTAAGGCTGTTGTCCTACCAAGGTTTTTTGTCAATATATCTGCATTATGATTTTTCTTTTCCTACAGAGGCTCCTGTAAAATAAGATTAAAATCTTTAGTTAGATGCATCTAGAATTACGTAAGCTTTGAAGTGTTGTATTTAAGACAAATCTTGAATAAAGTGTGTGTTCTATGACACAAGACAGGTGAATGCAAATTGCATGCAAGGACGTATAGCAGACACTGAACAACAGGAATAGTTCTACTGATTTGTTATCTTTGCTCTCAGCTGTCAGTGCTCTATTTTTTTCCTGGAAACAACAATAATGGAGCTGGACACCAGTGTGTTGACCAATGGAACCGTTGTGCCCTTTGTAGTTGCAGTGCCTTAATTCTTTCTCTGTTCTTTTCTAACCACGAGCAGCTGAAAAACATGTGAAAATCCTATTGAGGACCATTATGAGCCTTATAATGTTTCTGTTTGGTATCAGGACTTCACTGAGTCCTTCCTAGTTCTAGTAAAAATCATCTGTTCTTTACTGCCAGAAGGCAAAGAAATAAGTACATAAAATTTTTTTCACTGATCTATATATAGGATGTGACATAAATCCAGCATAATCTGATGACATTCTTGTATTCTTTTTCTCTAACTTCCTTTTGCCACCTCCTGTGAGTAACTGTCTTCTGTATCGAGCCTGCCCTTTATGAGCTGTCTGCTGCTTTGTGATACATAAACACATACTGCCACGTTTCTTCTAAGATCACTTGCTGTTCTCAGTCATTTACTGCGTAAGATATGTGGCACAATGTATTCATGTGTCTGGGAGTCTGACAGCGTGCTGTGATCTGTGTTAAATACAAACACAGCACAGGAATGTGATGCAGACTGATACAAGCAGCTAATCACAGAATCTAGAGATGGGTAAAACCTGCTATGTTTAGTCTAATTTCTCCAGTGCTCTGGTCTTTCTTACCTTATTTTCTTATGCTGTTGTTTGATTTTAATATGCTTAGGTGCCAGCATGGCCCAGTGTTTCAGTTGTGCTGAACCTTTTTGTGGTGCAGCTTCACTCCTGCAGTTAGTAAGCAAGCTTCTTTCCTTATGTAATGTCCTGGAGATGATACTTGTC
>NW_010119400.1:0-7487 GCF_000699245.1 Pterocles gutturalis | reverse complement strand
TCCCTTCTGATCTCTTTTATTTTGCCCTGTTCTTGTTTCTGTCCTGTCTGTCATCTACGTGGTCATTGCTGTCCTCATTGCCTTTTTCTAATTGATGGTTTTTATTCTCTGTTCTTTGGTTATTTGTTTTTTTTTTTTTTTTTAACCCTAAGGAACAAGAAGCATTCTTGCATCTTTCACTGATTACATGAAGGAAGGTCATGTTTGCTGGCTTATTTAATTGCTTTAGATTCAGAGAAGACAAACTGGTTGTGGTTAGATGCAAAAGCCGGGGTCTGCAGCCTCTGGCTGATGTGCTGTAGTTGTAACTGCATTGGGGAGCAAGGATGTATGATAGATAGTTTTCAAAAGTTTGTTGCCTGCGTAACTAAGGAGTACATAGGTGTTTGGATGGATGCAGAGTTAATGCAGCTGGTTCCCTTTTCATTATTTGTTTTCTGATGTTCGCACACCCCTTTTGACAGTCTTTGAGTGGAGGGAAAGGGGCCTGGGAATGAGTTGATGAACACTGTCAGGGGCAGGATTGTAAATGAGACCATGGGCATATGAATAGTAGAATGTTTTTATGCTAAATCCGTGTCTTTTTTGTGCAGTGTAGAAACTTTCCGATTAATAGTTTGTTTCAAGCTTTCAAACTGCCCTAATTTACAGAATTTGATTATATGCTTTATGTTACTGTTCACTGTCCAGGTTTATAGAGAAAATGTGTGAGTTTCAGTATTATTATTTCCAACTTCATGCAGTCTGCTTGAGCTGTTGTGGGAAGGGCTGTGGGTTGATCTTAGAGTTGGGAAATGCTGCCTGTCTATAGTTCACCCCAGGGAAGTGACCCAGTTGTGGTATTTGTGGCTTTTCCACTGAAATATAAAAACAAATCTGTGCCCTCTTAAGGGAGACATCATGATGTCAAATGGATGGCTCAGTCCCTGAATGGAGTTCTCTATTAAGAATGTCAGTGAGTCTGATGGGATGAATAGAAGGCTTAGTCCAATGCCTATTTATGTATACAGTTTATAATTCTCCCCTCTTTCCTCTTCCTATAGGATTGTTTCCCTTAAAGGAAGTTAAAATTGAAGTTTTCTAAAAGTTATACTGCTTTGGTCTCCTGTCACCTGTTTTGTGGCAGCTGTTTCATGATCATAAAAGACTGAATTTACGAGCCTTCAGCCACATAAATTACCCAAGTGTAGAGCAATAATATTTATTAGTCTAAGCTCATTACTTAATATTTTTGTAGAGCTTTTATAGAACCATGATTTCTAAACTATGTTTTTAGCATACTTACAGGATTATCTGTGCCTAATGGTCTTCTTGCCTATGATACCAGAATTATGTTTTTACAGCCTGCTCTTGAGGTGCAGAATAAATGATCATGGTAAACCTTTCTTGTATTGTCATTTTTTAATCTTGATCCAATTATTTACACCGAACAGCAAGATACAGGATGCCATGGCCCAGACAGAAAGGAAAATTTACTCCTGTGGTTTGATGTTTTAAAATCCCCAGAAGAGGAAAAACTGTTTTGTTTGGAGAAAACCAACAAGAAAAATTATTCTTTTCTTGGACTTATATTTGACGAGTAAACGTGAAAGAAGGATTAGTTTATAGATTAAGAAACAGAAAAGTTTTTCCATTTCCTTCCTGTCTCTGCAGTTAAGCTCTCCCATTTGAGTTTTCTGTCTACATGCCCTAGGCTTGTAAGGATCCCAGTGTGTCTTCATTACAGCTGCAGGGAATCAGACCACACAAATCTAATTGTGGGTTCAGGTTCTTGCTTTGTTGTTCCATGCTGCCCACTAATGCACATATACTCTACTGAGACTGGTGTCTTTGAAAAAATAATGTATTGCATAAAATCATATGCATCTTCCAAAGTAATATAATAAAATAAACATGAGGAACAAACCTGTTTAAGGGTGGAGAGGGTGATAACCATTTACCTGGGAAGTCGAGGATTTGGAAGTCAGGCACTGTGGTTATAGGCATATATTTTATTTCTCTCAAATTCTTTTCAGGGTAAGTGAAGAAAAGGAGGTGACGGAAGAACGGCTGAAAGCTGAACAGGAGTCATTTGAGAGGAAGATCAGACAGCTAGAGGAACAGAATGAACTTATCATCAAGGAAAGGGAAGATATCCTTTAAACATATGTGCAGGGGCTCACTGTCTGAAATAAAAAGTGAACTACAGAGAAATAATTGTTCTAATTTATGGCAGAGAATAAATCTGCGTGTGCTGCTATTCAAAAGCAATCAGAGAGATGACTTGTCAGCGTGTGACGCTGGTTCATTTGAGCTTAAAGCTGCCATCCAGCTGTTCCTATGATGTTGTTTTGCTATGAAATAGATATTTGTAAACTAAAAACAACAATAAGGAATTTATGCATTAAAATATGGTTATAGGTGTTGGGTGGTGGTTTGTTTTTTTTCCCCCCCCGTTCATCCTGTTAGGTTGTTGTAATTGAGGTCTAAAACTTGCATGGTATTCCAGTGTTTTCTGTGTCCAGAGAAAGACCACTTCCACTGAAGCGTATAAACTGTATGTATGTACTAGGGGGGTTAACCAGTTCAGACTTTTTTTTGGTGTAGCTTTTGTTTGTTTGGTTTTTATACAGTGTTAGCTGATTCTCTTTTCTTGCAGGCTATGGCTTTCATTTTTGTTAAACTGGATATGCTTAGTCCCAATCCTGGAATACGCAAAGTTGATGTGGCAGGAGTTACAGTTTTCTTTGAGTGTGGTGTGACAGACACTTAGAAGATTCCCTTGTTCCTTTCTCTTCCAAATCTTTGATATTGATGCTTTATTGTTTAATTCTTCAGAAGGCTAACAGTTGACTACAGTGGAATATGGAAGAGGCGGTTCTGCAACTACAGCAAAAGCAAGTAGTATGTGATTCATCAGGAGATGTATTTCAAGTAGGGAGGATACTAATGCTATTTTAAATAGCATTGATGAAACCTAGTGTGCAGTACTGTTTTCAGTTCTGAGTTGTGCCTTGTTCAAGTAAAAATTTAAGTTAGTAACAGAAGTTATGGAGAAGGGCTACTTAGGATGATGGAGGCCTGGAGGAGCTATTTTCTGAGAAGAGGCTCAAGTGTGTGTATATGCTTATGAACAGTGACGGGCCGTGTAGAAGTAGGTCGAGATGGTGGTAAGGTGAATAAGAGGAGAGACAATGCTGAGACAAAAAGGGACTCTTCAAGATACAGGCAGTGTTGGAACAGAAATAAATGGAGATAAAAAATCCACAAACTTAAACATGAAGTTGGAGGAGGGTTCGTGAAAATTCAAGCAATCGTATTTCACAGTTTAGCACTGGAGGTCTTAGCAACAAAAAAAGCTTTTTTATGGTGGAGCTAGGTTAGCTTATGAAAGAAATTCAGTGATATGTTGTCTCTGTCAGCAGGGGATTGCCCTTGATGACCCAGAAGATCCCTTGTAGCACAGTGGCACTTACATTGATAGAAAGAATTTGGTCTGTTTGTACTAAATAATATACACATCAACAAGCTTAGCCAGCCATGGAACAGTTCCTAAAAATATTAATTCTGATGTATTTAAGAGCCATTAGATGTGACTACAACACTTCTACATTGATTTCACTGAAGTCAGTATTTTTTTATCATTATGTCTTATGTCTTCAGTCAGCTTATGAATGTGGGTGGGATGTATGTTCCTGATTAATATTTTTTAATTTATGCACATAAAGCTTTCAGTAATTCATCTGAGGTTTATTTGTCTACTGGGAAGTTGGCATGCTTGCGTGAGGTTTTTTTGTGTTTTGTTGTTGTTATTGGGGATTTTTGTTGTTTTTTTTTTTTCTTATACTGGAAATAGATTGCACAAGCATGAATACTTCAGAAGTCTGGTAGACATGGCAGAAGGTTAATGCATGCAATTTTACGCTTCATAAAACTCTGTAAAACCTAGAAATATAAAACAAGGTTATAATTTAAAACAATATAATTTCAAGTACTGCAATACTTGCATATCATACATGAATGATTCAGGATCCTCAGTGTACCTCTGATCAGTTAATTTTTTTATTTTAAAACCTTTTGCAGAGAAAAGAAATGGTAGAAATGACTTGCCAGAGTTGAATATAGACTTTGGCTATTTTCAAGTACAGCAGCTTGAAATTCTTCAAGTTCTTCTGAAATGTACAGAGTTCACTTGCAAATGAGATATCAGGGATATAATACAATAAGAAAAAGCCTTCAAGTCTGGTATAATAAATTTTACTTACCTTTTTTTTTTCCTCCCCCAAAGCTAATTTATTCTCTATAAAATTACTTTATCTAGCCCAGTATTTAAAATTGCCCTACAATAATAAGTTGGTGCTTCTGGTAACTGCAGCTATCCAGTGAATTGTAATTTCAACGAGATAAAGTTTTAATTTGAACAGCATGGGGAGTGTGTTTTTTTCCTGCAACATGTGTTTTGTTGTTTGGTTTTTTTCTTACGACTCGTGCAGCAAAGATATTCTCTGTGCACTTGAAATTTATATTTTAAAGGCCGATCTTCCTCATTTTGTTCTGTTTGATTTTTTTTTTGGGGGGAAGCTATGTGTACCCATGTTTTTGAATTAATTGCTGATGAACTATGACAAAAGCTTTGAGGGGTAGGAGCATAGGTGGTATGGAGTGATCTCACTGCAAAGCTTTAAGTAACTTAACAATACAGAAAAAATATCTGTCTGCAGCTTAAGCTTACATTTGCTTTGGAATTGGTCAGTGCTTTCTGGGTAGGAAACGACTAAACTTTGGTGCAAACTTAAAAGTCAACTCTATCCTTCCATTAGAGTTGAAACTTTGGCGTGCAGTTAATGAAGGACAACCCTGATGAGCACGCTGTGGATCATAAGTAGGCTAGCTTGTTGACAGTGTTGCAAAATACTTATTATCACTGAATTAAGGAAAATTAGAGATTTCAAGCAATCATCTGGTCTACTCCTTTTCTGTAAAGCAGTATTGTTAGATCTGTCATACTATCTTATAATTTGGTCAGAAGTAGATATTTTGGCTTAGTTTTTCATGGTGTGTTTCCGCTTGAAATCGACTTATTTCAAAAGAAACTTGATCTGATGTGTTTCAACCAGTTCCAAAACCAGATGAGGATGAAACCTTTATTCTGTCTATAATAAGCTCTTGTAGCTTTTTCTGAAAAGTTCTAGTGCTGCTGTTCTTTGGAGATGTGATGCTTAGTGGTGTAAAGTACGTGTGCTGTGGTGACATCTCTTGCTGTTCTTAATAAAATCTGTCCAGTTGGGTTGAGCTGGAAAATCAGCAACAGATGCTCCCATTCTTTTAATGCCCTCCACAATGAAAGCACCTTATAAGCTATGAGAATGAAAGTGGTGGAAAAAAATAATCTTTTGAAAGGGAAGATTAAGCAGGAGGTAGAAAGGAGAACGTAAGTGGAGGCTGTACTGGCAAAGGGAGAACTAGAACGTGTCTGGAAGGAAAAACTTGGAAAAAGATGTTGGTCTGGGCATGAGTTCAGAGGTGTTTGGGATAAGCAGGGTTAAGAAAGTTTGGGATAAGTCAGGGTTAAGGAAGAGCCAGGATGGAGGCAGGTTGCCTAGGATCAGTCGTGATTGTAAGACAGCTGATGAAAGCAGTGATGTCATAGAGTCATAAAATGGTTTGGGTTGGAAAGGACCTTAGAGATCATCTGGTTCCAATCCGCCTTGAACACCTCCAGGGATGGGGCATCCATAGCTTCTCTGGGCAAGTTCAGTGTTCATGTCTCTTTTCAGTGTACTCTAGCACCCTCCAAACTTTGAAACAGAATATGGGGCTAACCTCATGTGAGAAGGCTCACCATGTGTACTTACTCCGTGTTTTCCTTGGTACCTGTTCTTAGTATTTGTCTTCTCTTTGCTTCTGTATTCCCAGATCATATAGATACATACTGGGTGACTGAACTGTGCTTCTAGCAGCAATCTAAGTTTTGGCATTGCCTTTGGAGTGTTTGACTTGCAACTTCAATGCTTTTATTTTTGTTGTTTCGTTTGCCTTTTCAGACTAAGGGATGAGGAACAGGTACCATGTTATGCTCTTAGTCTAGTTCTGCTGCCCTCCCTTGCTTCCACTTGTGCTAGGAGCTGAAGAGAAAAGCTTCTGGCTTTCTGTTTTTTTTTCTGGCATATTTTCAAGCACCTATTATGAATTTAGGTCCCAAATATGATTTAATTTACGAAACAGGAAAATATCTTTGGTAAGATGCCCCAGTACTGTCATGATAGATGCCTTGGGAAAAAATGATAGTAATGAGATTATTAAGAAACAAATACTACTGTTATTTCACAAGTCAAAGAAACTATGTTAGTCTTTAGCTTTTCTTGTTATCACTATTAGGATTTTTTTTGTCTAAATTTGATCGTTTTGCATAAATGAAGAAGCAAAACCAGCCTTGACATTTATGTGAAGACTTATTAATTGGTGAAGAAGAAACTTCTTATAAAATTTTTTGAAAAAATTGGTTATTTTAGGCTGTGCTGAAATTATCATTTTGGAGACAACGAGTATGGAGGTAAAGGGAAGAAGAGGTTGTGTTTAATACAAACTTATTCTTTTCTTTTTGTAAATTTGAACTCATTAGCCTTACTAAACCACTGTTTTCATTTATATTTAGAATGTACCTGGATTACTTAAGCTTTTTGTTAGAATTATTTTCTGACTGAACGTGATCTGTTGGTTTGAAGACTCAGCCAAGTTCATACAACAAATCCCATATGATTTACTTTGCTAGTCTTAACAATGATCACAGACTCTGTTTACATATGTCCTTAACATTGTAACTTAGGACTGCTTAATTAGTTGATTTTGCATGCAGGTAACATGAATATTAGTTTAACTGAAACAGTTCATTTGCTGATATTGTTGGTGAGACATAGAATATTAATTTGCTGGAAGAACAATGGGCTTCTTATAAGCATTATCTAGAGTCTTTAATAAAACACTTTTAGTTTTGCCACAGTACTGTTCATTACATTACTCTTCCATATACTCATAAATTAGTGCTAATTTACATATTTTCTCCATTTCCTGTCTTTCTGTGTTAATGTAGAATTAGTGTTATTTTTCAGAAGAAAAATAGCTGCTGACTTGCTTAATGCCGAAGCAGGTATCAGAGGACAGAATTTACTTGCTTTTCTCTATAATGTTGAATTTGCTTTTCTCTATAATGTTGAGAGAAATAGGCACTTCTATTTCCTTTCCTTTTTTAATCTGACCCATTGAGTTGCTGTCACAGGTGAAGAAACAAAATGAAAGGTCTTGCATGGAAAGCCTTTGGCAATGTGCATTGTTAAATGTGTGGTTCTTGTGTTCTGCTCAACAAATGTATGTGTGTGTGCCTCCGCAGGGCTGCCGTGTGCAAAAGCACAGTGAGTCTAAACTCACAATAACAACATAGTGTCATAGAGAAGGAGTACTGAAATTAACAGTATAGTTAAGCATGTCTATATGAAAGTTAGATCCCTGCC
>NW_010119399.1:0-839 GCF_000699245.1 Pterocles gutturalis | reverse complement strand
GGTGTCACCCCGTGGTGTGTCCCCAAAGTTGGGGACATCCCGGTGTCCCCTCTGTCCCCATCCACCAGGCTTGCCTGAAGCCAGTGCTACCGGATCCCACTGGAACTGTCACCGTCATCTGCCGGGAGGAAGAGGAGGAGGAGGAGGAGCTGGGCTTTGCCGTGTCACCGCCCGTGGGGACAGCTTGTGGCCTCAGTCTGGAGCGGCCGTGACGTGGTGACAGCGGTGACACCGTCACTGGAAACTTGCTGGGACATTGTATGGGGGGTGGTGGCCCTCCATGGGGACACCCCTAAACCCCCTTGGGGACACCCCCTGATCCTTGTGGACACTCCGAATACCCCCCAGGGACACCTTTAAACCCCGTTGGGGACAACTCTGACCCTTGGGGACAACCCCAAGCTGCCTTGGAGACACTCTTGACCCATGGGGACACCCGTGATCCTTGGGGACACCCCTGACCCATGGGGACACCCCAAACCCCACTTGGGGACACCCCCACTCCTTGGGGACACCTCTGGCCCTTGGGGACACCCCAAAACCCCCTTGGGGACACCCCCAACCCTTGGGGACACCCCTGACCTGTGGGGACAACCCCCACCATTGGGGACCCCCCAGACCCCTCTTGGGGACACCCCCGACCCTTGGGGACACCCCCACTCCTTGGGGACACTGCTGGCCCTTGGGGACACCCCCAAATCCCGCTTGGGGACATCCCAAACCCCCCTTGGGGACACCCCCAAACCCCTCTTGGGGACACCCCTGACCCTTGGGGACACCCCCAACACCCCTGGGGGTGTCACCCTGTGTCCCCTGTCCCTGTGTCACTCCCTTTTTTG
>NW_010119398.1:0-2646 GCF_000699245.1 Pterocles gutturalis | reverse complement strand
ACTGGCCAGCGCTGAAAGCACAGAGCAATCGTCCTCGACATCCGCAGGGAAGAGAAAGATGTGTCCAGAGCAGGCTCCTCTACTCACAGCAGGAACACATACGTGTCAGCCATCCCCCCACCCACACATTTTCTTTGCCTTTTCAGAAATGCTCAGCATTACTTTGGGCTTCCCCCCCCCCCCCCCCCCTTTTCAGTGACATTCATTGACTGTCAAGTTCTTTCCTGTCTCTGACCCACCAGCCAGCCTCACACCAGATGGGTTAGCAGCGACACGGGAGCTGTTCTCACCCCAGCACTGGGGTCCCACCCCAGGATGAGCTGAGCCCTTTGCTCAGCCCCACGCCAGGCCAGGGCCCACGGTGGCCCAGCGCCATGGGCTCGCTCCTATCCCCACGCCGGATCACATTGCCCTCTAGTGGAACCGAATTTATAAAAAGCCATCAGCCAACAGCGACAATGGGTGGGGAAATTAAGAAAAAAAAGAAATCCAAACCAAGCAGAGCAGCTCCTAAGCAAGCTCCTCCCATGCATGAGGAGCCGCTCGCTGAAGACAAGAAGATCCACCGGTGACCCCAACGCTGAGCCATTGGGGTCTCAAAGGAGCTGCTGGCTGGGTCATAGGAAACACCAGAGCCAAGTGCCTGTCCCTCCGTGATACTCAGTCCCACAGAAAGCAAAGCAGGTTTTACAGAGCCAACGAGCAGTTTACAGCCATCCCACAAGACAAGGCCAGTGCCTTTTACACCCGTCTGGTTCCACTTTGCACCCCGGGCTGAAGCCTGCAAAAAAGAGATGCCTGCAAGAGATGTTTTTCCTCTTGGGAAGGAGGAATTTAAGCAAACGATTACCAGCTTCTGAAAGGAGATGCTTTTGGGAGGGAAGCTCTCCAACTATTCAACCAAAGTGGCAGGTTAGGAAAGAAGCGATTGCTGCTAGCTACTTCAGCCCGCCAGCAGGCTAATCACATCGCTCCCGCACTGGCATCCGATGAGAAAAACGAGATCAAATATACCCACTTACAACAAAAATTCAAAGCATCTTGCATGTTCAAGGCCAGGCTGGATGAGGCTTTGAGCAACCTGGTCTAGTGGGAGGTGACCCTGCCCATGGCAGGGGGATTGGAACTCAATGATCTTTAACATCCCTTCCAGCCCAAACCATTCTATGAAAGGTAGACTGTCCCCTTCGATGCAGGTTACAGAGGGCATAATGATCTTTTACAAACCTCACAGATTGAAGGGAAAAGGGGTTTTAGTTGCAAGTGCATGTTCAGTGAAAAAATGCATATTCCATGAAAAAGCTTCAGATAATTTTTTATTATTACTAATGACAAATTCCATGGGTTCAACTAGTGCCAAGCCTTCTAAACCATCAACAGAGCCTTATTTCATCTGATCATTAGTTACAAAATTAGTTCTTTGGGAATACCATCTCCTTGGAGAATCAGACAAGTTGAGAAAACATCCTTCTGGGAAACTGCTGATCTAATATTGAGATTCAAATATTTTCTACATTTCTGGTCTGACTCTCTGGTACAGCTTGAATATATAGTTGAGGCATTTAGTAGAACATACTTTATCATCAAGCTGAATCTTATATTTTTGTCTGGGAACTTGAAGGCTGAGCTGCTAGGAGAAACATGTTTTCCTTCCCCCTTCACTCTGAGCCTGTTGCCCCTGTCTGGGGCATATTACACACGGCATCATTACATGTGAGGCTAATTTTGCGATACACAGGTGCTTTGTAGCACCACTCCCCATGTGAGCACAGCTGCTTGGATGCAAAGGTCTGTGCCCCAGAGCCCCACATTACAAATGTCCTCACATACAGCCTGCTTCCCAGACAGGATGAGGCAACTCAGCATGGCCATCCAGCTCAAAGGGCAGAAATGTCAGGGGAGTCCCTGATCCAACCAGCACCAGCAGTGAAGGGTGGTAGGAACAGAAGAGAACACCTTTTTGTGTGTAAAAGGAGGCCAGACATGGGGATGAGGTGTATGCCAGCAGCTGCTGGAGGAAGGGAAGCCTCCCCCGCCGGTGCCAGGGTGCTTACCAGTGCCCTGGTGAGAGGGAGGATTCCAGTCCCTAGGGCTCTTAATCAGGCATTTAAAATAATAAATCTTATTACACTAAGCATATTACTGTTAAGCCTTCAGCTGTCACTGTTCAGCCACTGTTGGGAGGGCCAGACCCAGCCTCAAATCAGCCTAAAAGCAACACATCCAAAGAAGCAAGATGATACTTCCAAGAGAAATAATTACTTTGGCTGGGGAAACTCAGAGCCAGTGCAGCAACTTTTGCTCTCCCATCACTGACTAGTTTTTGGGGGGGATCTTTGAGAGATGTCCCCTATGGCCAGCTGCCTGCAGACATGCCTTCCTCCAGCCTCACGCTGCAAACTGCCCCTCTAGGACTCACCTGCTCCTTGGGTCCCAGCACTGAATAACTTAGAAGGGCAGTTTTCCCTATACCAGGGAGCAACCCACACCAAACTTGCCATCATTAAGTCATGCAGAGTTCTCCAACCTTTGAACACTGCACAGGCTCTGCTTCTCCATCCTCCAAAACACACAGAAGCCTCGTTAGCCCACAGCCCCACTCTTACATAGAGAGGCAGGGGACCACCTTCATCTTATGAGACATAG
>NW_010119397.1:0-246 GCF_000699245.1 Pterocles gutturalis | reverse complement strand
CGGCTTTGGGGGGAAAGAGGAGGATTTTGGGGGTGGAAAAGGAGGATTTTGGGGTGAAAGAGGAGGATTTGGGGCGAAAGAGGTGGATTTTGGGGGTGGAAAAAGAGGATTTTGGGGTGAAAGGGTTTTGGGGGTGAAAGAAGAGGATTTGGGGGTGAAAAAGGATTTAGGGGCGAAAGAGGAGGATTTTGGGGGTGAAAGAGGAGGATTTGGGGGGAACGGAGGATTTTGGGGTGAAAGTGGAGG
>NW_010119396.1:4870-5131 GCF_000699245.1 Pterocles gutturalis | reverse complement strand
GGGACAGGATATCCTCGGGTCGGTGGGGTGCCCTCCCCACGCATCACCCCCCAGCTCCCATCTTCCCCCCACAGATCATCTTTGAGATCACCACATGGAGGTGGCCGATGGAGGGGACAGTGGCACTGGACGACATCATGTACAGCACTGGGGGGGGCTGCCATTCCAGCCCGGAGGCGCCGGTGGAAGGTGTGGGGCTGCTTCTGGCTGCGAAAGGTCAACCCAGCGCCACTCGGGGTGCTGGGGTTGGGGCTAGCACTC
>NW_010119396.1:4066-4726 GCF_000699245.1 Pterocles gutturalis | reverse complement strand
GGCTGGCTGTTGGAGCACCGGCGGAGAGCAACCCTCCCCAGGGCTTTGACAACATCACTTTTCGAGATGTAAGGACAGGGGGGAAGGGCTTTGCCGCTTGCCTCCAGCTGTGCCAAAACAGCATTTTCCTAAAAGCTCAGCAAATCGCGGCAGGCTCTCCCTGCACCCACATGCTGCCAACACACCAGGGAGGTGCAAAGGGCTCTGCCTCTTATCTGGCTGCTGGCAAATGAGTGATCCCGAGCTGCAGGACTGACCTGGAAACGCTGCTGCAGGCAGTTCCTCCAGAAAGAGCTGAGGCTGCAATCCTCCTCCCAGAGCCCCACAGGGAGAGGGTCATGCAAACATTGCTCATCCTCTTCAAGCCAGCAACTCAAAACCACGAGAGACAGCTTAAGCTGCAGTTTTCTTTGCCAGGTTCGGTGGCATGTAGTCCCCAGCAGAGCTACCGGCCCCAGGACTGACCCCAAAAGAGGCCACAGAGCCCCCTGGGCACTGCGGGGTTTGGTTCCTCTGCTGGGGTCACAGTGGGCCAGCATGCAGGTTCTCCCCTCTGCAGCCTGGAAAAAGTCCTCCTTTCTCAAATTAGACACAGCCTACACTTCTTGTAACTGGTTCCCATTCACCTTTCTTTCCAGGACAAGGTCATTATATCTCCAG
>NW_010119396.1:0-4026 GCF_000699245.1 Pterocles gutturalis | reverse complement strand
GGAATTGCCTCCTCACGCCTGCGACAGATGGAGCAGAGCATCCCTCCAGCAAGACCTCACACTCCAGCAGCCACCTCCGGCTCTCAGCATCTGACGTTGGGGAGCTGCTGCGGGCGCTTACCCCGGGGTGCCAGCCCAGCAGAGCACTGCCTCCACTACCTCCAAGTGCTCGGGAAAAGCGTTGTTGTCTTTTGTAACACGAACTCGCTGCACCGAGATGCGGTGACATGCCTATGCTTTGGCAGGTGCCATCAGCAGCAGTTTCTTGCAGCGGCCACACTCCTCCGGGCAGGGGCGCAGCCATGGAAGTGGTGAAGTGCGCTGTCCCGGCCCCGCCAGGGCTGGGCAGAGCATAGGGCATAAGCCCCCTCCTCCACACCCAGCCCAAGAGCTCCCAGGGCACCCCAGGAAGGAAGCCCCCTGCTTTTGGAGGGGGGGTGAGGAGGGGGAGAGGTGGCTGGGAAGCAGGGATCAGGGCGGGGGGACACCCCACAGCACACCCCAGAGCAGCCTTGACCCCACTGTATGGGTGCCCACCTCCTGCAGGACTGCCCACGCGCCTCTCAAGGGCTTGCGATAACTTGCATTTAAATGTCATTGGGAAAAAGAAAAATGTTCCTGAGGCGCAGGCTGGGGGCCCAGGACCCCTCTCTTCCTCGCCAGCTTTCAAAACTGAATCAAATCCTATGCAACCCCCAAGCAGCCCATGGCCAAACCTGCCCCCAAGCACAGCAGCAGGCAGACGGTTCAGCCTCTGTGCAGGCGAGCAGCCCCTCCGGGATCCTGTTCTCCTCAAACCCCCAGCTCGGCCAGAGGGGATCAGGGCATCCCGCCTTCCCGGTTTGCGACAACTCGCTTTTTGGCTCTGTCCCACTCCGGTTACACCACGCAGCCACATGGAGCACCATCCCTGCAGCTCCACCACGGCGCTGTCCTGGCAGTGCCCTGCAGGAACAAGCCCCCAGCAAAGCTGTGCTTGGGGGAGCCAGGCACGGGCAGAGGCGAGAGATAACGTGGGCTCTGGCTTCGTGCAATTGCCGGATGGAGTGTCTCTGCATCCATCCTGCTCTGTAGAACGCCACAGAAACTCCACTCACCTCCACACAAGACAAACCCACAGTATTGATTTCATCTCCGGGCTGCAAGCCAAAGCTGCAGTCCTCAGCGGCAGGGAAAGGAGCAGCACAGCCAGCATGGCTGTGACAGCACTGCCCTTACCCTGGATGCTCCAGGCCATCCCATTAATTACGCTTCCAGAAGGAAGAGGGTGCTGCAGCTCCAGTCGTGCCCAACCACAAAATCTACTCCCAGCTGGTAAACACCCAGCAACCGCCCTGTGCAACTGAAGGGTATCAAATTTTATTATAGATCTCTTCAAAACAGGCTGGAAGGAACAAACAAAAATGTCATTGCGATGCAGTGACTGAGTCATCGTTTCAAATGCAAACACTAATCAACCCCCAACTCTCCCAAATTATCTATATATAATATATCCCACCCGTCCCCCAAATTGTTCCAATTAAATGAGCACATTTCAGACCACCCAAGTGTCTTAACATTAGCTGCTTCTAAACACCAAGACGTACATGTTTTCTGGCAAATCAGATGCAGTATTTTTTGGGGTTTAGTTCCTCAATTTCTGGAAAGGAGGAGGGAAAAACAAAATCAGGAAAATTGCTTCTTTAAGGTTGCCTTTTTACAGCAGGTACAGATTCGGCAGATTTTCCCCCCCCAAAGCAAGTCTGAAACCCTCTTGCTCAGCTTGGCAATACGAAGAGCGATTCCGGTGGTTTAGGAAAACCAGCCAGACGAGATCAGTCTGAACAAACTGATTTCGAGGCTTTGTTGTCATTTCCCTTTGGGGCCGGTTTCCAGCGGTTTTCCAATATCCTTCCCACGCAGTTTAAGGCCTGGAATAAGACAAAGGACACGACCACCATCAGCTGCCATCAGCACTCAGTCATTCACTTGATAAACCTTATTTCCTCAAATTTTTGTTATATGGAAGAGAGCATCCAAAAAAGAGGGCAGGGGAACCAGAGTTAGGGAGAATCCTGCTTTAGTTTCCAGGACAAAGCTGCAATTCTTGCTTGTGCACCAACCATCTTCCTAGAAAATGGTGTCTGAACAGGCCAATGAGAGTAACTACTGGCTGCAAGAGACTTTCCCAAGTATAATCAGGCCTTCACAGGTCTTAGTATCTCACTGATCGTGAGAGGACACCATACAAGGGTGGTCCCCAGGGCATTGCCCCACACATGAAGATGGAGGACAAAATAGAACAAGAGCTCTGGGCTCTGGTTTCAGTCAGCAGATCCAAGTTTTATCAGAACACAGCTCAATGACACTGCGCCCACAATAACCTACAGCCAGCAGCTGCTCCTGATCCGGAAAATGTAAGTAACATAAACCAAAATATCCTTCCTAGGCACTGAAAACACTGTCACTATTTTTGCGGTCTCCTTTCTTAACTTACCAATGGCTCTTTCGATCTTGCCCATAACCTGGTTATTGGGGATTGCTCTTCCTGATTCGTAGTCAGCAATAACTTGTGGTTTTTCATTGATTTTCTGAAAAGAGATGAGGCGCCTCAAAATGCTGGCTCCATACACAGCAAACACTCTGCACCAAGCCACCAGTACTTGCACAGATAAGTAACAGCCTCTAATTATGCCAGGATCAGAAGACAAAGTGCTCCTTCCAGGCTTACTCCATCACCATTATCACCTCCCTCCATTTGAGTGCCACAGCAGTGGGGACACCCATCCTGGACCAACTTCTCCTTCCCTCAGCCTCCCAGAAGGAGCAGCAACACTATGTACTGCTGTTCCTTCAGACAGCAGCAAACTTCTGAATGCTGCGTCAGTCCAGATGGTATAAAAAAACCTCACATCAGTGCGGAGTTGATGGGAGGAGAGGGGAAAAAAAAGCCTCCTACCAGCTCACCAGCTGCAGCAACGCTCCGTCTCCAAGCAGGTGTTCAAGGGCTGCACAAATAAACCCCTGAAATTTCCTAGATAACTAACGTTGCCTGGAGAACGCACTTCAGAGACGTTGTGTTCACCAAACTTCCTGCTTATGACACCATCCCACTGCAGCTGCCCACGAGGAGGCAGGAAACGTGCCCACCTTTACCTCGAGGTGCCCAAACCCGCCTCGGGAGAGCAGGAGCAGAGGCCGGCAGGCCCTGGACAACACTCACTGTGGCCAAGTCCTTCTGAGTCATGCCCTTGCTCTGCCGGCCTTGCTGGATCACTTTGCCCACCTCCAGGGGAACTCTGTCATGGTGCAGCTCTTCTGTTTCTCGGTCGAGCTTGGCTGTGTTCTTTGTAATAAAGTGTTGTTTGTTTTGGCCTGCTGCCCCTATCATTCAAAGCAAGAACAAAAACAAAAAACAAGGACAAACAAAACAAGGCTCAGAGCTGCGCCAAAAAGGCGCAAAGGGCTTTTTCTAAGCACTCAGCTGCCCAGGATCCCAGGGAGCTTTCCAGGTTTCCACATGCCAACATCAGCACTGATCTCAACCAGATCCTGCCTGCTGCAGGTCAGAGAACACGTTCTCTTAATCCTTTATGCTGATGTCTAAACACAGCCGTGCAGAGCCCTCCCCTTTCTCAACTTCACTCCAGATAGGCAAGATTTGCTATTGCTTGGGCATTTAATGTTCAAGCTTCACACAGACACACACATTTGTGCTGCAGCATGGGGGGGGTTAATATTTGAACTTGCTCCTTGTTTGCTCAGGTAGAAAGCAGCATGAATAAGTGGCTTTTAATCAATTTTCTGATGGCTTTTATAAGTAAACTCTAACTCCGCTCAGCTCTGCTGAAGGCCTGAGGTTCAAAAACATGCTCTTTTGTCTCATTTTAGGTACTGTATGTAAGTCATAGTTTGAATCCTTTCTCCCACATCACTCTTTGACATTCAGCCTCTTCCTAAAGCTGACTAAACCCGGCTCAAGGATCACCTATTTATTTATTTCCAACCACCACCACCTCATCTCTATGAGGAGAGAACCTGGGAACT
>NW_010119395.1:0-1424 GCF_000699245.1 Pterocles gutturalis | reverse complement strand
TTCCGTTTTCCGTTTTCCGTTTTCCGTTTGTTTTCCTTTGTTTTCCTTTGTTTTTTCCTTTTTTTTTCCTTTTTTTTTTTCCCTTTTTTTTTCTTTTTTTTTCTTTTTTCCAAATAAGTGCTGTTTCCTACCCGTCATCATTTGCAGAAGTAACCAGTGTAGGCTTTTGCTGATTTTTGCATTTCAACAAATACCCTGAAGGTGCCCTGGCTGCCAGCCCACCCAACTCCAGACCCTCTTCACCCCATCGCTTCTGCTGGCCAGGGCCAAGACAGGTCCCCTGGGGGCTTTTACTGGGACTTCTTGGGGATTTAACCTGGAAACTGATGGATTAAGATAGACCTAAACTATATGTTTTTTTCTGTATTCTTAAAATCAAGATACACATATGAACTTTTTAGCTGACATAAGAAAACAGCATTTCAAAGCACTGCGAATGTAGATAAGCCCCTTGCATTCGGATTTGTCACCCATTCTGCACAAAACAAGTGGTATTTACAGGAACACTTCTCAGTGTAATTACGCAATTATTAAAAACATAGTAGTGGAGTAGGAGCTTTTATCAAGTCATTCAAATTAGAGCTGTTTCACTCTAATCACTACCTACTTGACTACGTATCGCTCGGATGGAACTGTAAAAAAAGCTCATTAAATGTATTTTTTTCTTTAAAATTTAATTACCGGGAACTTCTTCAGAGCATAATGACCTTGGATCATAATTAGGATCTTTGTTTCTGTTTGTATTTACCCTGAAAGGTATAAAGACTAGGAGAAAAAGAAAAGGCGAGAAATTGCAGATCCAACATTCAGGAAAGGAGCTGTCGGGAGGGGAACGGAATATTAACAAGCCAGACCCGGCATTACGGAGCAGAAAGATGATGGTGCCATAATTCGATGGACTTTTTAAGCCCAAGATGCTTTTGCCACCAGAGTTTGTCAGAGTTTGTCCTCTGTGTGATGGGTTTAGATCCCAAAACCAGGGAAAAAAATGATGTCAATATTTTCTGTCACATGCCAACGTAGAGAAAAATCAATCACCATGTCTTTTTCCCCCGAAGGAAGCGGGGTGTGGATGTCAGTGGGCAGTGGTGCTGGCAGGGGGAGAATGTGGAATTCTTAAGGAAAGAGTTCCTCAAGGTGAAATAAGAATTAATAAAATAATTTTTTTAAGAAGTCCTTAAAAAATAATTAGGAAAGAAGGGCCAGAGTGTGCAAACCCTACCGTGAGTATCCATTTCACTGGTAATTACGCACGCTGACACGGTGAGAACATCTCTCTGGAGGCTGCAGGCTGGGATCATAATCATAAAATTACATTTTAAAAGTTTTAAAAAAATTTGTTTTGTTTACAGGAAATACATTTAGAGACATTGGGGGATGTTGCAGGTACCAAGCACAGATGAGAAAAGCCGAGGCGAGGACAG
>NW_010119394.1:0-1429 GCF_000699245.1 Pterocles gutturalis | reverse complement strand
ACTGCTTTCATTTTTTCCCTTAATCCTACTTAATCCTATTTTGGAGGAAAAAGTAAATGAAAATGTTTATGCTGAAAAAGAGGCTAAGCAGTGGTACAGAAGCAGCAGAAACTTCTCCATTAGCCAGCAGCCAGGTGAATAACGGGCATAGAGATGACCGGAAAGGAAGGCAGGGTGAAAGAACCTGTAGGCTGAGTCCTTGAATAATGAGAACTAGACACAGTGTTAATGATCCACAGAATTGGTATGGAAGAAAAATTTGCAGTGAAAGGATTTCAAACATCTCTGAGACACTGGAATGCTAATTAAAATCTGCCAGTGTACACGAAGAACATGGGAACAGAAAAAATAATTTCCTTTATTATATGCAGAACCCCAAGATATGCAGCATGGGTAGATTACTTTTTAGTACCCTATGATTTATAGATAGCTTTAAAAAGATATGTTTGCAGTAGCTTGAAGCTTGTTTCCTGTCTCAGGTTCATAAAGTTAATGTTTAAAACTATGCATATAGGTGTTGGTGAGAGAGAGAGTTTAAATGGGTCATTTATTGATTTCTATACTCATATTTAACAGAACAAAAACTCTTTTGGTGTGAAAGAACAGGTTCATGCTTGACTTGTGCCTACCTGACGATCACATCACAGAATACCCAGCAGCAAAATCCTTTCCATGACAGTGGGTTCCGGAGTCCTTTCTTCTTTGAAATTACACTTTTTTTTTTTTTTCCTCTTTAAAGTTGTTTTACTCAGTAATGCTTGAATGAAAGGGGAAGCATTTCATAATGGTGACTGGTTTGACAGAACTGTTTGGCTTTGAAGACAGTCAAGTTGATCTGTTATCCTTTCCAATTTTTTTTTTTCCTTATTTTATGTCTAATATTACCTCAGGGGTTTGTAAATGGTAAAGAATGCTTTTACTTCCACTAGTGATGGCAGAAACATATTTCTTTTTGGCAGTCAGAGATTTTTTTAACATACATAAACTGATTAAGTTGAGTGTCTAAGCTCCAGTCACTTATTTTGCGATGACCATGATATAGTGAAGGTCATAAAAGGCTTCATGTGCTGGTCCTTGAAACAGTTGTTACCATTTCTGTTGCTAATACTGTTATCTTGTTCTGTTTTCTCTAGGGTGTGTGTTGGGTGTTTTGTGTGTATGTGTGTACACTGGTTGGTGGGGGTTTTTTTTGGTTTTTTGTTTTGGTTTTTTTTTTTGGAGAGTGACATCTATCAATTACTTCATAATTAAATAGTATGTACTTTCTGAAATAATCTGCTTAGCACAATAAATATGCTTCATGAATTTGGGCAACATTCCAGCCCTGCTTTTAATTGAATTTTCATGCCTCATGCTTTGTAGAATGAAGCAATTAAGGCTTGACTATGACATATATACACGCATATAGAATCATAGAATGACCCGGGTT
>NW_010119393.1:294-830 GCF_000699245.1 Pterocles gutturalis | reverse complement strand
AAAAAAAAAAAAAAAAAAGGAGTGTGTGGGGAAAGGGAAACAAAGCATCTCAAAACTGTTTAAGTTACTCCGTTTATGCTTTACCACAGGTTTGTCACCAGTCCTGGTTCATTCTGAAATCTTCACAACAACCAGCGTTCTGCGGACCCGCGGTGCGGGCAGGGCTGTGCCCGGAGCAGCACCCACCACCCCTCTCCCTGCCCCAAGCCCGTGGATGGAGCTCGCCGCGGTTTCCGTCCCCGCTCCTGCCGGGTGCCGCTGGCCAGGGCATCACGGCACACGCGGAGGTGTCTCGGGGTCCAGCTTGAGAAGATGCTCCAGCCGGCCTGACGCACACCGTCCCGGATGAGTTTCCAGCTCCTCCCCGCAGTCCAGCAGTGAACAAACCCCACTGCATCTCCCCCCCTCCGCCTTTTCTTTTTTTTTAAATGCCAAGAGGCGCAGAAAATCAATTGCAGGATTGGGGCTGTATTGCTCGACGCACAGCTGCTACGTACCTCCACACACACACGCACACAAATAGCCCGGAAAAAACC
>NW_010119393.1:0-280 GCF_000699245.1 Pterocles gutturalis | reverse complement strand
CCCATCGTCTCCAGAGAGGACCTTTCAGAGCCAGTTTCTGAGGTAAATCTACTTTTTTTAAAAAGTCACTGAATTCTGTACACTTTTTGTTTAATACATACTTCTACACAGAGCGAGTATTCTCCAGTGCCGACCCGCAGCCCCGCCGTCTCCTCCTGCCGTCGGGCTGCGAGCTCGGGAGGTGTCTCTGCACGGATGGGGTGTGTGTGCACACACGGGGACACACACGTATGTACAACCAGCATCACGCCCGGGCTACGCGCTCCTTCGCCTGTTGGAG
>NW_010119392.1:0-13682 GCF_000699245.1 Pterocles gutturalis | reverse complement strand
AGTTATTAAATTGTCCTTATCTCAACCCATGAGTCCTCTTTACCATTTAACCCTTTTATTCTCTCCCCTATTATTGGGTGGGGGCGGGAATTGTGTGAGTGGGTGTGTGTGGTTTGGCCCCCAACCAAGGGCTAACCCATCACACAGGGATATTCAAATATTTAAATTATTATATTCTGAGAACCTCTCTATATGGTCTGGTAATGCTTCTTCTCCAAAGTGTGCATCATCCTGGGCCCCAAAGACAGCTTTTATAGCTGTGTCAAGTGCTGACAAAGTGGCACCCGCAGTGGCTCCACAGCTAGGGCTTGTGCCACCTCCAGTCGAGACAGGTCCATCTGAACTGCTTCCAGTACATTAAAAAGCTGCTACATTTCAGCAACAGCTCTTGTCTTCCACAGCATTTTGACCTGTCCTCATCTTGGGAGAAAAGGTATTTTATTACTATTCAATAGCTGCCACAATAAATCAAAATACATATAGTAACAAGAGGCTCAGAGTAAGTTAAATATCAATGAATTAATAAAATATGATGTATAATGATTTCCAGCTAACATAGGCATTTGTAATTTTGTTGCATGTTTTAATAAACAGTCTTCAAATTAATTTGTGAGGACGGTGTGTATTATGAATGCATACTTTCTGCCTTCCAGCCCCTGCCCCGCTTCACAAAGCATTATCTGTTGCTGTTGTGTGGTAGCGAGCTTCTCTGCATATGGAAGCAAGTGCTCTCCGGTTATCACAGACTGACATTCAGCAGCTTTGCTGATATGTAGATAATGTCAGTCTGGAAAGGTGGCAGGCAGTGTCTTGTCCAGCCTTCCTTGTGGCAAGGAAAGATAAGCATCTCCAGCTGTCAAAAACCTTCTCTTTCCTTCTGTATGCAAAACTTACATCCCATTTGTGGCAGCTGAGAATGAGAGATATGCCCTTGGTTTAACATGCTTTGCGGTTAATCCTCTCCAAAGTGTATTCTAAAGCCAACTGCAGTAACTCAGTATATTAAGGGATTTGGTTAGTGACCATATTTTAATGGCCATCAGATTGATGGTGCTCCTCTTTATATTGTAATTCTCTTGTGATACTTATGCGTGCAGTGCACGTACAAGCAAAACGGGAGGAGGGAATTTAATAAATCCTGGGGTCCGAGAGAAATCCAATCCTGGCCAGGAACGAAATGTGCACCGTTTCATTAATTTTTGTATCACTACCTATCTCAATTTGCCGAAACAAGCAGCTTATAGTTGTAATGAAGAGACTGATGTATGATGGTTAATATTTTAAGCACTTTACTTTAAACAGCTGGAACTATCGTACTTGCCCTAGACAGTGGCCTGACACAATGTGATGATACTGGGTGTTGCAAATCTGGAAAAAACAAAACAAAACAAAACAAAAAAAGAAAAAAAAAAACCACCACCAAAAAAAAAAAAAACACAAAAACCCAGACATATGTACCATGAGATAAACCGTTTTGATGCTACAAGGAAACACTTTAATCCTGGTTTATGTGATTGTATTGGGTGTGCCCGTGCTTTCTCTCTGAAACCTGTTGAGTCAGTAGCCAATTTCAAACAACTTTGATGAGCTTCCAAGGATATCCTGTTCTCGCCAGACCTGTGAACACTGGCTGTCTGGGTAGAGTAGAGAAAGACCCCTTTAATACCCTGATGAGGGAAGAGGGAAAGATAGGAAGAGAAAAGTAAAAAGGAAAAAGGAGAAAGAGAAAATTTGTCATCTTACTAGACATCAGCACACTTGCTGCTGGGCGCAGACCTTGGCATATTCACCACTTGCCTTGACCCAACACCTGGTGCCTCATAACCCAGACTGCACACAGCAGCTAAAAAGCAGCAGCTGGACTTTAAACCCTGCCAAGCACAGTTATGCTCAACAGCACAAACACACCTGGATGCACTGCTCTGCAGTTCCCTGTGCTCCACTCTGGCGCATGGGCCTCCATGGGCTGGGGGAGAAACAAATCCATGGAAAATCAGGGAGCTGGAAGAAAATGCATCCGACTTCTCCATCTAAGAGCTGATTACTTTTAGCCACTACAATAGCTTGACCCTGGTCTCTTGTGAGTATTTGAGTGCAATCAGGCTTGCAACCAATACGACTCTGAGCAGGTCTCACTCCTCCGCCCTGCCCCCCATATTCCTTTGTGTCAGTGAGAAGACTATAAATCCCTTGGAGCAGAGGAAGGGACAGAGGCAAATCTCCCACAGCCTGGTGGAGAGATTTAACTGCTGAATTATTACACAGCAGGACAAGCACCTACCTCTTTTTCTGAAAGAAAAGCTACACAACTCTAGAGTATGTTTTGCATCCCTCTTGGAAGGTGGCATTTGACAGCAACCAAAAAACACAAAGGTGCAAGTTTGGTATTCACTGTAATCTGTATTCTTGCACAGACCACTTTTGGTAGCTCTGCTCTTGGCACTTGAGGTCCAACGGATGCTTTCTGTCATACCTAACTTGTCCTGTGCACTGCACGAAGGACCCAGGCACCACACTTGGATGACATGAATTTCTCCAGCAAGTAGTGCCTGGCACTCACTGCCCTGTGCCAACACAATCCTGTTGGCAAGGTAACAATCCCGTGGTTGAAGAACAGTACTGCAGGCAGGCTGAGGCAGGCAGGCACTTCTGGAGATGGTCAAGTTCAACCCCCAGCACTCCAGATATGCCTCACCAGGGCTGAGTCACCTCTCTTGGCCTGCTAGTGATGCTGCCTAATGCAGCCCAGGGTGCTCTTGGTCTTCTTCATGGGTAGGACACATTGCTGGCTCATGTCCAACCTGGTGTCCGCACAAGGACCCCCTCATCCTTCTCTGCAAAGCTGCTTCTGAGCCAGTCGATCCGCAGCACGTACTGGTGCATGGGGTTGTTCCTCCCTCCCCAGGTGCAGGACTTGGCACTTCCCCTTGTTGAACTTCACGAGATTCCTGTCAGCCCATTTCTCCAGCTTGTGGAGGTCCCTCTGGATGGCAGCATGACCCTCTGGTGCATCAGCCCCCCACTCCCAGTTTTGCACTGTCTGCAAAGTCTTACACTCTCTCACACCCAACACACTACTGCGGGATGACACTTTGCTTCAGTGCGAGCTAATTGCATTGCTTCAGCACTTCCAGCTGAGACTGAGCCTGCTGTTCAAGGTGGTGTGGGCACTGAGAGGCCAGGTCAGTCTATTGACTACTCTAAAAGTAAATTTACAGTTCTAGACAATTTACAAATGAACACCCAAGGTCTGAAATGCCTCAGGTGTACAAGCACAGAGATTGTGCCCTGAGCCTTGTTTATGTAGCTCACCTTAAACTGCTAATATCTGCTTGGCAACTACCTGTCCGAAAGCGTATTTCAGCGGAACTAACTGCTGTGCAGGACCTAACCAGTATTTTGTTCTGAGACATGCTAGATACAGCAGAAACCACATTTCTACCTCCAGCACAATTGCTTACTTCCCCCGTCCTTATGTTTGCTTAGGCCCAACATTAAGTCACGTCTTATATTGTCTTTTCTACTAGTAGTCACCAAAAATCAGTACAAAAAAAGAAAAAGTGGAAAAAACATCAGAATCTGATAATTTTAGGGCTGTGCTAGTAGAAATATGAGTATATTTTTAAGGCAGCTACATTTGGCTAGGTTCATGCAACAAAAAAAGGAAGGTAAATAAAACCGTCGTTATTTTGTTGTCATTGTGGCTGTCTATTTTACCTTTCCACAAGCAATAACAGGTTCTAAAATGCTTTTTGCCTGAACACATAGGATTTCAAATGTATTTTTACTGCAGGTGGAATAAACAGAAATAATGGCAGGTAAACAAAATTTCAAATGTGTCTGGGGGGAAGGTAAGGAAGATGCCGAATCTATAATCACATCTCTATCAGCCTGGCTGCTCACAGCTCAGATGGCAGGATGGTGCTCTCTAGGTATAATGGAGATCTATAAATAGCTGCATCATTATATAACCCAGCAGCAGTCTCATTCTCTTTCTAAATATAGGCTGTGCAGCAAAGGACAGTCTGGTGATGTGTTGCTACTGATACCGATTAATAGCACGAGTCACACTGCCCAGCTAATAAAAATGAAATGTGTGCCTTGGAGGTACCGCACTGGATAAGGTATATTTATAGGAGAGAAAAAAAAAAATAATTAGATATGGTTTTGTAACCAGTGGAGGAGAAACTGAAATCTAAGCAATTTCATAATGCAGGGCCATGTTATATTGCATTTCTCTAGACATAATGACTTCAAAGAAATGTGAAGCTGTCATTAATGAAATGTTTAATATCTTGTGTTCTGTTTATAAAAAAATATATGTTTATTGCCTTTGAGTAATTACAGCAAACTCATTTTGGGGGTTATAATCTCACACTTCCTAGGTTAACCTGGCCAGTGTGCATGGGATGGGAGTTCAAAGGTGGGTCACATCCATTCAGATTGCATGTGCAGAGCTCCCAGTATAAACCAGGGTTGCACATGCAGAAGTGAGGGACAGTTTTCTGTAACATATAAATATGCCTTATGTAAAGTGCTTCAAGATAAATGCAGCAAATTGCATCTGACACATACTTTGCCCTTCAAACTTTAATTACCGTAAGTAGTGAGGCATGTATACACTTGTCCAGTCATACTGCCTGTGTGCTCTCTCACATCCAGTCTGTGCAATCAATATTGCCATTTCACACCCAAGGATTTTACATTCACTTTTTGTATTTCCAGTTAGGGTGCTGTCTCTGGTGAAGCCCTTGCTGATGTCTCTAGATCATTACTTGGGGAAGGTGAATGTCTAAGCTGTGAATTTAACTTTGACGAAAAGCGCTACAGTGGAGTCCCCTTATAGCTCAGGACATTGGTCTTTGCTCAGGAGTGAAAGACAGCCTTCTGCAGTGAAGTGCAGCGTCGTTTTGTAGCACCATCTCCACCAATTTGTCCAGACATTCATGCCTGTCTTTAGAAACAGTTTGGTTGTCTTCCAGGGGCCTCCCTGTGCAGTAAAGCAGCTCTCAATGGGACTAAAGGTCTTGAATTGATGTAGCATCCGTTACAAGAAATAAATTGCTTGGGGAATTGAAGTGACCCCCTCCACCCTTTTCATTAGCTAGGGACGCAGTGAAGGGAGCTGAGCTCAGGTCTCCCATTTCTGTGGGGCAGCTCCTGCTTTTGCAGCAAGGGCTCTCACGCTTCCCTCATGCGGCTGCTGCTCCTGGCAGCAGCAGAAACAGCAACTGCAGGTGTGTGCCCCAATGCATGCAGGTGGGAGCAGCACCCCAAAGCTGCCCTGCCCTCCTGTAGGGTGCAGGCACGGCTTGGGGCTGCCCCTTTGCTCTCCCCCTTTTTCAGTATCTGGAGCTGGAGAATAATTTCTGAAAACATCTGGATAATGTTATTTAGCAGGATCACTGCCTTCCCAGAAACAAAGCTACACCAACCCCTGACACAGTAGACACCCCAGTGCTTCAGCCATTGCATGAAGCAGCCCCAAGGACACTTCACGGGTCCCCCAACGTCTGTTGGAGCAGCTGGGAGATTAGGGATCCTCACGTACCTGAATGCAGCTGGCAAAAGTCCTGGTGTGAAATAAGGATATCCCCCTCAGAAGCTCAGGCAACCCAGTGCCCCCTCGCTGCCAGCCCCCTGGCTTCTCCACCTCCCCCTCCAGCAAGCGGCTGCAGAGCCTGGCCCTTTCCTGCACCTGCGGGGAGACACACCGCGGCCCTGGCTTTGCTCAGCCTCTAGTGCGACCATTGCTGAGAGATGCTCAATGCTTTCACACCCATCTCCTCTGAATTAGTCCATGTGGTACTTCACACCACCATTTGATTTCATCCTGTGAGTTAAGAGGCGGATGGACAGATCCCTTGGTACCTGATGTCAGGAAACCTGATGTCTCTTTCCTGACATCAGGTCTGGCTAACCCACTAGCTCGGGAGACCTCTGCACCCTGGCATGGACGTACTCCAGCCCAGAGCCTTCTCGATGTCCTTGGGCAAGCAAGATGGTCCTTGCTCACCAAGGAACAGATGTTGCTGTTGTGTGAGGCTGAGGTTTTGCAGCTGTGAGGCCACAGAAGCATCAAACAACATGATCTGAAAATTGAGCCTAGACTTCCTTCTCTGATATGTTTTATCCACTGCTCCTTCAGACTCCAGCTTTATGGTTCCACAGCAAATTGACCATTTCCTCACATCATCGCATGGTATTTTGATGAGGAAAATCTTATTAGGCTAGCAAGCACCACAGAAGGAGTGTTGTGATCCGTTTTGCACGACTTCTCTGACTTTTCCCAGTCTCTTTTTTCAAGCTGGTAGGTGTTCAATTTGCACCTCTAGCACCCACAGTGTCAGTAATTCCTAATTTAAACGATTTAGCTGAGTTTTCCACCCAAACAACATTTTTTATTCTTTTCCCTCAGGGTGTAGAGCTCTGCTCCAGCTGCTTCCCTCTGACAGATTTACAGTAACAAAAAATAAAATTAAAAAAGCCCTACTTTTGCTTTCAGACACAAATCTTTTGTGACAGATTAGACATGGAAGGCTAACCTACCTGTCCAGAGGAGTCAGGTATTTATCTGCAGGAGTGCACAGCAATATTCAGTGGAAAGATGGTACCAGCAGCTTGAGCTTCGTCATGTGAATAACCTTAAAACCTTTAAAACCCAGGGAAATGCTGAAGAGATGCGCAAAGGGAACTTGCAGAGAAGTGACATGCCTTATCCATCGGGAAGGCTTCTGTACTGAAAGCCTCACTTCTGCAGCACAGCCCTGAGGTCCCCAGCACATCCAAGTGACTGTGCTCACCTGAGGCTATGTAACACTGTGCCAGCAGATAGCCCATGGTTGCCCTATCCTTCACAGTTTGACTCAAATCACCAAAATACAACTCTTGGGAGCTTCCAAGCCCAAGACCTATTACGAACCCAAAAGCTGCTGTGTGGTGAGGTATATTCAGACCCAAAAAGGAAAGCTAGGCACTGAGAGCACCATTTTGATGAAAAGTCACATGCATAAAGATTTGCAGTTAAGCAACATCTTACACTGGTGACACTTCCATATGGGACAGCAGGAGGGCACTGTACCTAGGTATTTCTATCAGGTTTGAATTGGCCTAAAGAGATGCTAACCCTGACGGACATCCAGGCAGAAGATGACTTCCCACTAGACCCTGCTGTAGGTGTTGATCTGTAAGACATTTTTAGAGCAAACATAAAACTAATGGACACTTTTGAGTTTATGGTGAAGTACGGTGGTACACTGGTGCTTACATTTAAAGTAGGAGGAGGCAGAGGAGCACATTTTAGATACACTGAATCATGAACTTTCGTAGGAAAGTCAGACTGCTTCTTCCGGAGGGTACAGATCCCAAGGGAAGGCCCTAGGACAGGTGTTCCCTGATGCGCAGGGCACGCCAAACCCAGTGCAGCAAGAAGATCCACGGTAATTTGGTCGAAAAGGCACATGCAAAAGGGAGCCTGGTGACAACACTTTAATTAAGTCACCATGCAAATGCCAGGAGAGCATGGATGCTATTCTACCACAAAGTGCTTGCAGGCTCTCCACCACTGGACATGGGATGAGGCCACCCTGCTACCCTGTGCAGACCACCTCACTGGCAGGATTTAAAACTCGCCTGGCTCTGGCATTTCCCCAGAGGCTATCTCCCGGCAACTGGGCACCGAGGCTGCTGTGGCTGCAGGCAGCACCCTGCCAAGGTTGTTCACTTGAACCTCCTGAAGGCTCTTGGACTCCCCTCACCCTGTCTGTAAAACTCACAGCCGTCTGCCTCCACACCTTCGCAGTGAAGCTGCTGTGACTAGTTTACAGTCTCTTCCCTGATTAATTATTTTGGAAGGAGTAACAAATCATTAAAACCCAGGACTCTTATTGATAATTTGCAAATGGGAGCAACGGTTCGATTCCTGGAATTGATCATTCGTTACAGCCACTTGCTCACGACTATACAAAACCTGGCATTTATTGCTTGGATCATGTAGGTTAAAGCTGCATCAAGGAAGAAAATATGCCTCCCTGTGGCATGCTGCAAAGGTAACTTGTCTTTTACAAAACAGCTGTAGGAGGAAAGGAAAAGCAGCTATATGCTCCCTAAAATTAATATACTGCTCCTGTAGAGAGCAGAAAGGTCTTCTTTTATTAGAGGCAAGAAAAAAAGGGTAAAGTGCAGAACAGCATGGTGACTCAAACCTTACAGGAATGGACGGGAATGTGCTGAATCTTCCAAGTTAGTATACAGACAGCCATGCCAAAGAAGATCTACAAAGCTGAAAACAATTTCTGACTTAATAAAACTAATTTACTAAAGTTGGGAAGTGAATATCTGCACTGCCCATCCCTCCATCCTTCTGAGAGAACCACAGAGGCCCTGCCTGTGTCCATGCCTGTCTGCAGGACCCCTCCCAGGTGTGACAGCCTCTCCCATCCCCTCCATTGCTTTCAGCAAAATGCGCCATGAGCTTGCTTGACCCAGAAAAGCCCAGAGCATGGAGAGGTTTAATACAACGAGCTGATAGACAATACAGTCAAGCTACCCTTTCCTGTGGCACAAATCCCTGACAGAGTATCTGATTGAGCAATGGAGTGGGAAAGCGTGGAAGAAAAGCAGTCAGGGGAAACAAACAGCTGAGCTGGTTGTGAAGATGTCTAGAAGGCTCTGAAAGATTGCAGGTAATGAGACACTTCCAAAACATGTTACCTGTGTAATGTAAGCAGGTCAAAGTGTTTTCACCAACTCTCTGTCCTGCACATTTCCTCATGCTGGGCTGATGGCCACATCCAGCCTGGGGCCATTGCACCTCCTTGCATCTTTTTTTCTCACCACGTACTGCCTGCCGCTGCCATGTCCCTGCAGCGGGACAGGCTGCACTGCTGCTCCCTCCTAATTACCCCCAATTCACACTGTCATGCGTCTCTGCTTTCTGTCTTGTTGCTTCTTTGGATGTTTTGACAGTGCAAACCAGCTACCCTTCACCCAGCATGTCCCCCTGTGACCCACTAGTGTAGGAAAATCCCCTCCACAATCCCAGTTCCAATGAGGTGGCAAATGGTGCTAAACACGAGTGAGACTAAGTGATGCCATGCAATTCAAATAAATAGTTTTGAGCATTCTTTTTTTTTTTTTTTCTATATTTAGAAACAGAATTCTTATTTTTTGGCGAAAAAAGCCAACACCTTCCATGCTTTGCGTAGCCAAAATTGATGCAGCAGAGATCATGTGCTAAAATGCTCTAACCAGGTAAGCAACCTTAGAAAGGTAAAACTTGAACATTTTACCCTTCATGAGCAAAATGCCATCAGAGTTCATTCGAATTATTTAAAACCTGATGCATATTAATCCAAAAGTAGCTCTAAATAGCTGGCTTACTTAGCAGCTATATTCTGTGTTGAAACTCCTGCTAAATCTAAAATAGAGTTTATTTTATTATGGTAATAACAACAAAACCAGAAGCTTTAACCTAAATTTAGTGTTTGAACATACTAATACTATAAAAACAATACACTGTAAGATGGTCCTACACTGTGCAGACTATGCCTTGAAGAGACAAGAAAAAAGAAATAGTTAGGCAAAGACTTATCACCTTTATTGTATAGCTGAGAAACAGAGGCACTGAGTGATTAGCTATCTTGCTGATAATACCGTAGGAAGGCTATAGCTGAGCCTAATCAGAGCTAATAGGGTCTGGTTGTCCCAGATAATATGTTCCCACTAAACTGCCATCTTTCTTCACTAATGTAAATGGCTTATTTTAAAAATAGATTTTCATTGGCACCAACTTGGTTAACAGACACTGAAGTTCTCATGGCCGAACCATATATTAAAGCTGAATAACCCTTCTTCTTCTGCCACAGATGACTATTATGGATAGCTGTGGTTATAGACACTCTAGCACTACAATATAAGAAATAAATTAATTTTAGTTAAAAAAAAATCAATAAGGCTTCAGGACCTGAAGAGACCCTTAAGAAAATATCTTATCTTCATTAACTCTATGTATTCTTACACTGCCAGGTGACAGGTATGTGATTCTGTACAATACTGCTGTAAAAAGCACGAGATTAAAAGCATCAGTAATCTCCCTGACATACAACAGAAATATAATAACCCGGGGCACAATGTTCAAAATCCATCTGACTCCAGGTGACTACAGTCAAAAAGTGCACACTGGGTAAAGAGGTTGTTGTACGTTGCATTTGTTCCTTGGTGTTTTCCCATTGCTGAGGAATTTTCTTTCATTGATGGGGACAGAGCTCTCACTGCATGCTCAATTTAATCGAACAAAATACCTCTGATAACAGACTGTAGCAGGATAAATCGTCCTTTGTTCCAGCTGCTTTGTTTACATAGCCCTGTGCTAACATTTCTAGCACTTATGTATTTCATTGAAATATTTAATTGTAAATGTAACATTGGGTGCAGGGATTACGAATTAAGTAGTAGTGCATTAATTTTTTTTTTTTTTCCTAAATTGCATCCAGGCTTCTAAATGATAATCTAACTAAATTGAGAGGAACACAAGAAAATGTAAATCACTGGAGTCTTATAAGTATCTGCTAATGAAAGGAGTGATGGTTGGGCAGTAATAAAGTAGTGGAAGAGCAGACCTGATTCTCCAGGTGATCTGTGTTCCTATAAACCATCATAAAGGGGAAAGCAACCACATCTCTGGAGCTCATTGGAAAGTGACCCAGAAATACACACACTCAGACCAGATTTTGTGTTGCAGACAGACTTTGTCACCCTGAAAAATGTCACTCCTTGAGATTTCCTACTCTCTGAAGCCCATTCATATGGACTCCACTAATAACTTTTGCTCTTCTGAAGACTGAGAGCCAAACTATGGCTGACACCAAAGTTAGCATCAAGACTGTTGCTTTTCCCTGGTTCCAGATTTTCCTCCTGTGCTTTTGCTTTTGCCCTCAGTGTGCTTATAAGCTGCAGAAGCTGTATCTGCTCTTGATGCCACACAGTTGACAGTGGATGGGCATGGTAATGGTCTGTTCTCTTCCCACAGCATTTTTACCCGACTTTTAATTTCTCACATTAGCTAGCTATTTTATTTGTGAAACAAAATTAATGGCCCAGGAGCAACCTATTTCAAGTCTTACCCAGACAGCTGGTTTTTCCAGCAGTTAATCTGAGCATCAGGGGTCCTGCTAACCAGTTTTCAGCTTCTGGTCCTCACCAGGAGGAGCAGAGACACTGTTGTCTTGCTATAAATATATGTTGCTCCCATATACATATGCAGCTAGAGATCCGAGTCAGATAAAAAGGCAGTTCTTCATCTCAGAGAGAATACAGCTACAGATTCAGCAAAAAGGCACAGGTGGTAGATGAAACAAATACAGAGAGGACAAAGATAAGGCAAGGTGACAGCAGAACTCATAATTTCTTCCATTTTCCAAGCAGCTCCAAGAGCCACCTGTGACCTCTTTGCAGCACTCATCACACTGTAAGCAGTGACTTCAGGGGCACCACTTGTTTTTAAAATATTATTCAGACAAGAAAAGGTGTCATATTCTTGTCCTAACTTTCCCAGCCGATCTACCTTTTGCAGCAGACATCTATGCTTTAACGAAATTGCTTTTCTTTTTCTTCTCTTACTGATCATAATTGCGCATAAATTTTTATCACAGAAATTTGCTACTCTAGTGAGACCACTTTCTGCAATTTAAAGAGCTGAGAAGCACATTACATTGTTAGTCAAAAAGACAGGAGAAAAAAGGTTTGAGATTTCTAACAATTTGCGCTATTCTGTTCTTATGCGATAATGTTAAAAGTGAAGTGAAGTGTGGGTGGACACTGGTTTCATAGTGCATGAACCTCTTCAGGCTCTTTTCCCGACAGCACTGTAATAATTCACTAATTGTATGAGCGACCATTCAGGGTATGACGTTATGTTCCAAACCTGTGGGAGAAAACCAAAACATAGTTAATAAGGAAATATGTTTTCTTCTGTGTGTGTGTCAAGGCTTGAAGGCCAATTGATTTTTCAGAGAAGTCAAAAGTAATATGTATCTCTTCAGCATTTTGAAATCCAGGTCCACTGATACTTTTGTTTGTAACTGTGGCAAACAAGCTGCTTGCAGGGTTTCCAGGACATTTTTCTCCTGTTGAGAGTCAGGTTGCTTCATTATTTCTAATGGGAAAAAATTGTTTCTGGGGGAGTTGGGCAACTGGAGAAAGATCAGATGGCAGCATTTCTCAAAGTAAGTACAACACAAAAAACAGTCTAACTGTTCACATACACAGAAGGCTGGATTTTTAGATTAATATGCACTTTCGGAGAGGAACACAGTGATCCATAGTAGGAGGGTAGTGCAGCCCCTTGCAAAGCAATGCAGATGAAGTAGACACAGCAAGTTCATACTAAAGTTTCTCCTCTTCAGATTTAATTTGGATTCTCCATGGTAACTGTGGTGGGTTAAACTGAGTCTTTTCCTTTTGTAATACACTCTAAGGCCTGGGCCAAAGCTACAGTGTCTGGGTCTCTGCTAGGATAAAGCTAATACAGATTTTCAAGCTAGAATTCCCTGCATGGGCAGTTTGCCATCTGCCTTTGCAGACTACTGCCATTTTAGATCAGACTGTCAGAAGTGAGTGTGTGTGAATTTTAATTGTAGCTAAACCAGAAAATCACCTAATTGCTCCTTCAGTTGTCATGTGCATTGTGTGAGTGCACTCTGGATTTCAGTGCCTTCTGAAAGGGTGCGAATTCAAGGTTATACCTTGGATTACGCATTTGTTCTTTAAATCTTTTCCTCTTTTCCAGTTAGGTTGCATGCCAGGGCCCATAAAGCTCTTAATATTCTAGCTATACCACACAGCTTTTACAAACAAGGTCATACAGCACAAAGGAAAAACATATAATTAATAATTATCAAGACCTGCTGCTGTGTGGGCTGCAAGTCCCTGCTCAGAAATTAGAACCAAATTATTTCAGGCTTTTAAAAAGGTAGTTAAAATACCCAACGTGCTTAAATTAAATCCTCCGAGAGAGTATACCAGCTCCATTAGCTCCTGGCATGTCTTTTGTTCCATGCTAACTCACGCCACACACCTCAAATCACAGCGGCCAGGTTCCTTCCCACTGCATTTGCCTTGTTCCCCACACTCCCTGAAACATCCTTCCAGTTCCCCATGCCTTGTCTCCTTCACCTCCCCATGTTAATTCCAGCTGATCTGGAACAAACACATAGGTTGTTAGGCAAAGCAAGTCAAACAGGAAAATGTTTTCAGGCAAATAACTGCAAAAATAAATAGCACAGTCCTAGTCCTTTTAGGAGTTTTAGTCACTGGTAGAATGAAGGGGAACTGCTAAATGATGTAAATCCATATGTGGGGTATTTCTGAACAACTTGACTCAAACGGTGAGTATATGGCAGCATTCATTATCAGAGTCTGAGTGTCACCCCATGAATTGTTAATGATGCATAGATTTTAAGACTAGGAGGCACCAGTAGGTTACTTAATCTGACCTGGTGCACAACCTCAGATATTGAATTTGTCCCATGTTCCCCTGGGAATTCAATTAGTTTATTATTCTGTAAGGAATTATTTTCTAGGCAAATGTGTTTATATAACAACTTAAGACTCACTAATTTATAATTGATCAGAAAGAAATTTACTTTGAATTTACTTTAACATGGTCCCTCACCACATCCTTC
>NW_010119391.1:0-12102 GCF_000699245.1 Pterocles gutturalis | reverse complement strand
ATTTTAAAATAATTTATTATCTATTTTTAGATTTCTAGAACCGATTGCACTTTTTTCTTAAAACATATAAAAACCCATGCCTCTACACTAATTTTGTTATACATTCCTAGACTGTTAACTTTTTGTTATTAAGTCTTAAATAGTATACGTACTCTTGTATCACAGCCTGTAAATAGCAATTGTAAGTCCAAATAAATATATTTTACCTGCTGCCTTGTAACTGTATCCGTGTCCAATACAAAGGCTTCATGGGACGGCTAGGTTCAATGGCAGGTTTTCGAGGACCTTGGTTTGAAGATAAAGTGCTATTAAAAAAGAACCCAGGCCCAGGAGGTGGAGGGGGTGGAGGCAACCCAGCTCCAGGCAGTGGAGGAGCAACAGGAAGCCCCAGCCCTGGAAGTGGTGGTGGTGGCGGTGGTGCCTGAAAATTCCTACAGCCTTCAGAAGGTGGAGGTGGCAGTGGTGGACCAGATCCAAGCTGAGATATCAGTGAAGTCGGACCCACTGGCAAAGGTGGTGGTAGAGGAACTAAACCTGGCAGTGAAGAATCAGGAAGGGGAGGTGGAGGTGGTGGAGGTGGTGGTGGTGGAGGAGGCAGCATTTGTTTTGGTTGACAGGACAAGACACTTTCTGAAGACGGTGCATTGTAATTGTCCTTGCTTTCACTTTGGGCAGAAATATTATGTGACAAAGAAGAAATATTAAGCTTTTTGGGTACTATCTGGTTATTTTTCACAGCTCTGTTTTCTTCTTCACTAGGCTTTATGAAAGTTTCTCTGTCAGTCTGTATACATACATTTCGGTATGTCTTTGGTGGGTTGTCATCTTCAGTAGAAACACCAATATCCTTTGCTTTTTCGTTTCTTCTGTTTAATTTATTATCAAGTTCATTCTTCAGATGTGCAATGGTTTCCTCAAGCTGAGCAGTTGATACAGCATGTTCTCCACGAATATGGAATACCCTGAGTTCAAACTGAGACTGCAGAACAACAAAAAAAGCCTTAGTGAAAACATTTTTCTGAAGTGTTTATACTGTAGCAATTAAAAGTCTTCACATTTAGACTATGTTCTTACTTTAAGCAAACCATAATGACAGAAACACTTCACTTTCCCATTTCTAAACGGCTTTAGAAAAAACAGCAAGCTATTACATAATTGGGCAATTACTGATCTTTAAAGAAATGTAAGCAGTGTGTACTTCAAAAAAACCATGAGTAAAGACACAGAACATCAACTTAGAAAATTCTAACTTTTACGTTGTCATTAAGCAGACGTACTGGTTTTTAACTGCTGAATGCAATAATTAATAGTTCATTATGGAAGGTACCTTTTTCAAATGGTATTATACTTAATGACATTATTTTATTGACCATTTGATTCCACAAATATGCCATAGATATAGTTAACATGTTAGGAAACAAGAAAAAAATAGATTAAATATAACAGAAGTTGAAATTTCTCAGAAATAAAACAACAAATTAACAAATTCAAACACTTTCTCAACCTATTAAAAGTGTTCACATCAATTAAACTCATAGAGGTGCACATAAATTCTCCTTCAAATTTATCTTTACTATTAGATTAAAACTTCATTTCTACCAGAAGCATTTTAGTCTACAATTCAGCAAAATAAATCTTAGAACCAAGAGGATCAAGAGGATTTCACTGAGGTGGAAGGAAATAACAATCTTTCAAGAATATATATAAGTAAGGAAGAAAACCCTCCACTTTTCTTACCATATATCAGAAAAATACAAAACATTTGACACAGAAACACCTTCTTTAAATAATCCAGTCCAATACTGCTATTGCAGATGATTAAGTCCCTACAAGCTATTTTCTGTTGTGCCATGATCCTATCAGGCAGCTGACTGGTGTTATCTTGTTTCTTTGCAAGGCAATGCCGCCTGAAAAAGCATTTTCCACGGCTCTTTCAGGATGCCTGTACAAAGGGAAGCCAACAGAAGCAGCTAATGAGCTGTGACTTTCCCAAATCCGTGCAGGCGCAGCAATTTACACTTAAAAAATTCCCACATAGTGCTGGTCAGAAGCGGCAACATAGCACTCCCTACTCACCATTCCAACCCACATATTAAGTCAGAGTTAATAGTTTACAGCACTGATTAATATTCATCCAAGTCATGCACATTTAGCTCAGCATGGCAAATACAGTACTGTAATACACTGTAATATTACATCATACAAAGAAGTGGTAAAAGATATGCAAACAATATATGTTATTTCTTAGAGCTGTACGACCTGCTTGCATTCTAATCAATTTATTAAGATAAACTCCAAAGTAAACAATCTGAAAATTTTGGATACAAAATGCTCACTTTCTTAACTGGTAAGTGTGAAGGTGGGAAATCAAGTTAAAAGTTTTGCAAAGATAAACAGACATTTGTATTGGAAACAAAACAATTTCTACTAGCTTTATAGCAGAACTAGGACTAATATGTACAACTAATAGAACATTATTTGCTTGGCTTTTTTTTTTTCCTACTATTATTTTGTCGGAAGTTCACTGTTGCTCAGCTTGTTAGTTCAGGTCAACTATCACAAGATTTTCTGCCATTTGCATTGCTCCAGAGCAATCACCTTTCTTTTCAAACTCAGCATACTGATCCATAAATGAGGTAATGAAGTAAGTTTGCCTTAGGGAATATAGCTATTTTTTTTATCACAGTGTTTTGCCCCTATTGGATATCAAAAACTACCCACTAGAACAATTTGCTTTGAACATTAAAGATTTTCCCAGCAGTAAATCTGAAGTCACCTTAAAAAACACACTGTAAAACAAGCACAGTATTTAACAAAACTACTTATTACATTTAACTGGGCATGAAAGCAACCGTGATAGTACCATGTACCTTTTCAACCACAGATTTCAGTCTTTAATTTACAATATAAAACTGCTGGTTTAAACTCAAAATTATATTTGAGGTGATAGTTTTATGCTTTGTCTTGCTTTTTACTCACACTTTCAAATTTTTTTTCAGTTAATAAAAATAATAAAATTATTAACATAAAAAGAATTAAAGCTAAAATTGCTAAGCACAAAAAAAGAAAAGCAATCTTAACAAAAATGTCACATTAGGAATCTGTGTTGAACATCCCACCACTGGAAAACATCAGTCTTACCCAACTGACTGCAATATAGAAGAGCAATAAGCAATAAAACAAGTTTTAATTTTAATTACCTTACCTCTCAAAACAAACCTTGTTCACCAAAATAAGATTTAGTAATATTGAAACCTTTTCAGTTTACATAACTATGATAGTATTTTCAACAACATTTTCAAGAATATCTACATTAATATGTACTATTTTTATATACATACACAAAATAATACATAAATATTCTTAATAAAGGACTGCTTACTGGCAAATATTTCTTCAAAAGAGATAAAATGCTCTAAAATCTTACAATGACTCAAACAGAGATAAAACAGCATCCAGTCATTCCACGCAGGTAGAATTTAAACATTGTTACATACTATGAGAAGTATGTATAAAGTCTATTACATTTTATTATACCACAAAGGACAAGTTAGATACCTTATCACCATGCAGTATTAAATAACAAAGAAAACCAATGTGTACTAAACTTTGGCACCTTTGACTCCTGAAATTAAGTTAACAACTAAAACCAATTTTTTTAAAAATTAGAATTTTCCCTTGTCTGTGGCTTAAAAATTTTTAAGTGGTACTGCCTATTAGAACGAAAGCTCAGAATTCAGGCTGCATATTTACTAATTATCACTAGACCTCAACATTCAAATCTCAAAGGAGCCTATGGAGAACTCAAATTAAAACTAAATTTAACTAAATTTAGCTAACAATAACTAGATTTAATGAATTTACATTAAACTAAGTTTAAACTAAAATAAATTTTGACACAACCTTTTCGTCAATACAACCATTCATTATGCAAATGATTTCTTGTCTTTACAAATGGGTTGTTCTTTAGAACTGGTGGGATTTGTATTGTTTTAGAATCCTTCTTCTGATGCATTCTACATCAAATTTGGAGTTATTATTTTTACCATAAAGATAAGTAACTAAATTCTGCTACAGCAATTGCTGATACAGTACAAACCCAGGCAAATTTTTCTTTCTTAGAATTGATAAAAGAAAGGTTAGGAACAATGGAAATATTTTTATACTTTACATTATTCTAAACAAATTTAACATACTGAAATGGACTATAATAGAACTATTTCCATCTCACAGTTTCAAGTGGGAAATAAATCAATCAAAATTTACTTTTATACTATATGCTGTCAGCAGAATCCTGAAATATTAAAAATATTATGTGAACACAGTGACATTTTATTGAATAGAAACTAGTGTTAGAAGTACTTGTGCACAACCTTTCCAGTTTAAATACTGCTTTCCTCTAAACGGGAACCAAAGGTTTTTTACTGTAGTATACATATGTCTACCAAAGCTTACAGTGTTATTTCCAGGTGTCTGTCAAAACTCCTTTAAAATGTTTATGATGGCTACATGACAATACCTGTGGCTGCTCGGAAGAACCAACTTTTATCTAAATTCAAATCTACAGGGATTTGAATAGATACAGTTCAAATTATTCATTTGGATAAATACAGTTCAAAATATTCAGTATCATTTTACTGAATCATGTGAACAATTACTACTTCCATGTTGGAAATATACTGAGTCTGTTTTCATGGCATGCCATACACCAGGCTGCTAGAGTCTTTGGGAACTGCTGTTAAGATGAACAATGACCAAAGGCTACCATCAGAATACAATAGGGTGATCACAGCCATTTTAAGTAGGATGAAATGGAAAAATTTTTGATATCTGAGGTAGGGAAGACATGGGAAGAAGGCTGCAGAGACAGAAGATAGGGGAAGAAGGCTGGCAACTAAAGCTTAGAAAGCCACCCTACATGGCATGAATGAACACGATTTATTCCTGAAAAAGGGCAGAGGATTTAGAAACCTATCAGAGTAAAAGGTCTGTATAAATTTCTGTGTAAAATGAAATCAAGACATTATGAAGAACAATATGGGAGATGTTAATGTTTCAGATATAGAGGATAACAATTTTTTTTTTTTAATTTGAAAAATGCATTTTCCACTCTGCTGACTTGTCTAGAAGCCCGGTTGCCCACTTCTCAACAACAGTCATATAAGAAATTGGGATTGTATATGTAGATACAACACCCAACAAACTAATGCAAGGAACACATTTTTCTGCTTCCCTAACCATTTCCCTTTCTTCCAGCATTAATCCACCCTTTTAGGTGGTATATTAAATTAAGCCCTCTGGCCTTGGCACGTAGAGGATCTCTGGCTTCTCATTGTGTCAATGACTCTTACCAGGCAGTCAGTGACATTACTTAGTTTTTGTTACATGTTCCTCCCTCTCCTGTACACACACACACACAAATTTGATACTTAAAGCTGCTTAAATTTCCATTATGGTAGAGATATATTTTCTTCAGATTACTGTTACAAATACCAGACTAGAGGCAGGTACATTTCAATAGAACTGTATTATTACTATTTTCTCTTCATAATGCCAGCTCAAAAGAAAAAATTTGTATATAAATAAATGTACTGTAAAAGTTTTAATGTGCTGCAATCAGATTTCAATCACAAATTCTAAAGTACCTCCTGAGTATCTCAAGCTTAATCCCCACAGCGATATGCTACTGAAAGAAATTGCCTTACCTTGGTACAATCTTTCTTGCATTCATTGTTAACAGCAAACAATGCTATGCTAGTATGCTGAAGAACACTGTTAGAATTCAGAACAATTTTATCAGACAAGGAATCGGCCTGAAAACATGCTACGCTTCAAAAAAAGAGAACTGCAGCATACCTAGCCACTCAAGGGACAGATCAGCAGTACGGCAGTTCCAGAAGAAAAGGATATGCAAAGGACAGAATATCACAAACTGATCATTAGTCAATAACTCCATATTAGAATATATAAATAGAAATGTCATATAGCAAAAAGTAACCCTTGTGCTCTATTCAGCCACTAAAAGTGGTGTGTATGTTCAGGCTAAGAAAAATGCTGTCCCTGTTCAATCACTGCTATTGAAATCTGGGGCAGCTCATTCAGTATTAATTTTCTAGGTTCAATCTACATGACCTTTTGTCTTCACCTCACCCTTACTGGATGATGCACCCCTTGTTTCCTGAAGTTTCTTTCTGTTTCCATTGCTGAAGAACACTTCCACTGTACCTTTAAATTTGCTTTGCAAGATGTAACTCGAGTGTTGTTCAACTGTCCTTTTAATCCTATGCTTCTCTGGCCTCTAACACTAGCCTTCCTGGCTGATGTACCTCTTTTTCCATTCTTCTATAGGCTCTCTGCTTCCATCCAATATCCATTTTGAAGAGGTTGAACAAATGCACAGTTTGGTTTTCCCTGATAAGTCTTATTTTGCTTCCAAATCTGCCCTTGCTTGGAACACAGGTTTCAGAGTTTTTGCACCTCAGATTCTGACTAAATAAGGTCCAAACCTATTTGCTATCCAAGCCTCACTACTACAGCTTCATGCATAAATCAATTTCTTTAATTTCTCAATGGTTGTCTGGTATCTGCCATTGGAATGGGCACGATCCATTTTCCTTGAGTAAAATCACCTCACCAGAGCATACGATCCCAACCAGCTCTCAGTTCCCTTAAACACAGACATTTAAATGAGCATAGATCTGTACTACTCTCTTCCTAAAAATATACTACTGTTAATGGATAAAATAAAAGCCACCTCTTAAAAAAAAAAAAAATAAAATCCCTCTTACTAAAATACATGATACTGCCATGATATAAAGATGATCAAGCAAATATCCACAATATTGACACACTGTAACCTGGAAAATAAGAACTTTTGTAACAGGCTTTCTGATGTCTTCCTGTCTTTTCGCCTTATACCCAGCCCTCTGCCACACGATGCCAGTGACCTTTTTTGCACCTACAGTGACTTGACACAACAGAGAAAAAAAAGATAACATATATTTCCTGAAATAATGCCAACAGCTCAGACTTGGTCTCATGAGACTCAGGAACATACAAAGCATATGTTCAAAGGAAAAAAAGCCCCAAAACTGAATCAGTGTGCCATACATCCATTAACCATTACAGTCTCAGATGATAAAGCATGCAATTAATTACAAAAGGCTAAATCCTCTCCTTCAGAATGTAACCTACAGGTTTTCTAACTGTCTTTGAAATGATAATGTGGATTGACACAGACAAATCTCAAGACCAATATGACGGCTCTCCTCTGTGCTCTGAGAGGTGACACAAAGATTACAGTCTCATTTAATAGTCAGTATAGTCAATTATACTCTATATAGTCAATTAAATGCAATCAACTCAAGCATATTTATTGTGTTACTGCTTTATATAATGTGACTTTATATGGACAAAGACCTTCTAACCATGACGTAGAATTGCTCTGATATGAAAAGTTTTAAAACAAGTTGTATATATGAATAGGAGGAAACCATAAATCTCTACAGCAATCTAAATTCAAAAATCAGTTGCTGGCTTGTTATTAGTCAAGACTTAGCTGCATCATAAATGTTTCAAAAAATCATGACAAGTGTAATGGTAAGACACAAAAAAAAGTTCTCTAAAGCACTGTTTAGAGCATGCAATATGCAGAACTTTTGCTTTGAAACTAGCAAGTTAATGCTTTACTGTTAATGCACAGTATTTTTTCACTAGTGCTTAAAGTGCAATTCTACTCTGAAAAGCAACTGTATAAAAATGGCACGTCTTTAATGAACAAAGCTGTTCTATGTATATCAGAGACAGACCTCTTCTTTAACTGAGAAACACACACTTTTACTAGTTTTTACTCTAATTAGCCCAGAAAAACAACATAGAGAGAAAGTGAGCTCGATTTTATTCCCTTCTCTGACTTTACACACCGATTGTAACATCTAATTAGTTACTTATGCCAAGCCATGAAAATGAATTAAATAGGAACAAAGAAGACACAACGTATGTAAGGATACGGTTTCTAGAAGTGGAAATGCTTGAGGCAGGGTGGGGTGGGGGTTTAAAAAAATAAAAAGAGAAAGAAAAGAAAAAAGAAAAAAATACAAGAAATATTGAGTTGCAGATGAAAAATATTTTTATAGACTTTACAGCTTTTTTTTTCTTAATAGTATTTTGGCCATCAAAGGACTGTGCACAGAAAAGAGAGGAAAAACACATTTTTCACAGACAGTCTCTGACTTTTTGTTTTTGTTCATTTTAAGTAATTTCATCTTCAGTTTTTGGAAGAGCTCACACTTTTTATTCTTGTATTGTGTTGACAAAAAAAAAAAAAGTCTTTTTTTGTTAAATCTCTGTCCTTGAAAAAACATACATTTGTTTTAAATTTTAACAACAATCAGACATTTAGAAAAGGATTTCTCAATGAAAAAAAAAACTAAACCTGTGCCAATTTACATAAAAAATCGAAATTCCTCTCTAAGAAATACCTCAACAAATATAATCAGTTACATACGGTTTATCACCATTTTCAAGAGTACACAGTAAGGATTATTCTTACACCTTGTGGTAAAAAAAGTAAGCTAAATGATTGGCCATTCTCATATATTCCCAGAGCTCTAAATATTTGTATACATTATGTATACAGAGTCAAACTCTCTTTCTAATTTTAAAATAATAAACATATAGTTTTATAGAGGAAATGTAGCAAAAGTAGTTGGGAAGAAATTTGACTATAATGGATATACAGAACATTGTTTTTCCATATATTTTTGAATATTTAGTTATTTCACAACTATTGGCATTTTAGTAACTGAGAAAGAAATTCAGCCCTATAGCCAGTAATTTTGGAGTACAAAATTATTGGTATAGCACATCATTAAAATACACCCAGTTGCACTGCAACATATCGAATTAAAAAAAAATAATCATGCATGATAACTTCCATACAGGACTTAATGGTTTAAAATTCATATAATATTTTAAGCACCAATACACTTCAAGTTTGGTAATTTAAACATTTACTGTGAAAATATACATCATGTTTGATATGTTATGAAATACAGCTTCTGTTTTAACAAGACCTGCAGTGACTTGTAAAGGTTGGTTTGTGATTCTTTAACAATTACCATTTCTACAAGGATATATTATGAAGAGGTCCTCAATCTCAGGTTATTACCCTTAAGTAAAACCTATAAACATCCACCAAGCACGTAGCTATTCGATTATACATTAAAAAAAATCAGATATTATTCTTCCAAAAACTCAGTTGCACAACTATTCAACACTATAATTACATTGCATTTTGACATGCCAAGTATCATTAAACATCTGAAAGCCAAAGCAGATCTTCAATAGCTTAACTATTTAAGTTACTATGGAAGGATTCAGGATTTAAAATAGAATAACAAAAATCTCTATTTATGAAAAGGAAACCTAGATTATCAAGTTGTATATCCTACCTTAAGAATTTCAATAATTAAGTATTTGAGTATATTAGTCACACATTTAGAATGGCTCAGAATGTATCTTCTGTAACAACTTCCTTCCTTACTTAATATTTCACAGCCATACTTAACAGAGGGATTGTTAATTTAAAAAATGCATATTCATGTGACGAGTGAAGTTGTTAAAAGCTCTGTTTCATTATAAAATGCATATTACTATCAGCTTAAGGAAGTTTTTACAGAAAGTGTAACAGAAGACACAAAGCTTGATGCATTTAACATGCCCAGTCTTTATAAGATCCACATTTATACTATCTGAAGGTCTGACTCTTTAATGTGAAAACGGATTGTCAGTATAACTGCACAAGTCATGTGATTTATCTACCAGAAAGAACAAAGTAATGCCATCAACCTGGAACTTTGAATTCACTCATTAACTTCTCCTTCCTATGCCACCAACCCATACGAATAGAAAACAAAATAAAACCTTGTATTTCTAGACTGATATAAAGGGAAGGAGATGGTAAAGAAGTTTTAATACTTCTTCCCTCTCTCACCTTTTTGATTGTACTGAAATAATTGGTATGACACACTTCATTTCATCTTTTTTCCTTGTCCTGTCTGGAAGAAACACCATCTAACCAACATCAACTTCAACAAACCAAACAGGTATGTGAACAACTGAATGAATGTATGAGAAAGTAATACACTCAATACAAGTAGGTATTTAAAGGCAACCTAAGGAAAAAATTATTTTTGAGAAATGCATTATGTTTTTACTCTGCTGTCATTTCTGGTATTTTCTTATTCTTTGTTAGAATAACAAATAGAACTTCAAAACCAGCAAACTGCACTTCTCAGAATACAGAAAATCAATGAGAAACTGAAGATATTAACATAATAATACCTAGTCTCTCTACTGCAAAAAACATTCAAATCAAGAATGACATTTTTATAGTGACTATTTAAATTAAGATATTCTTACATTTTTCTTGTGTGTTTATATGTTTTTAATATTCTTCCAGTTCATTGTTCCAATTTCAGTCAAAATTATCCTTGATGTAGCCAGTAGCATGTTCTTCATGCCACTTCACAATTAGTTACCATTTATAACACATTTTGAAAACTTCTTTTTTATAGACTCAGTTCTGCATACAAAATTAAGAAACATTTACGAACGTCTTCAGCTACTCTTTACTCTCCTCCCTCTGTATAGAATACCAGTTTTATCACCCCTTTGCTTTGCTGCCTGAGCTCATTTCCTAGCAAATCGCAGTGCTCATGTTCTCTTCATCTTTCCTGTTTCATCTTCTATGCATATTCAACTGCATACTGCATGGGAAATGCGTCACTGAAATTACTATACCCATTATAGGCTTGTTGTCACCCTTCACTTTTATTATATTACTACAAAATGATTCCTCTCTTAAATTAAATCCCATTCTTTAGCAATTTGACTCTTTATATATGTTTTTTGTCTTATCTTCCTCCTCTTCACCATTTCCCAGGACCCAAAAATCAACAATAGCCAGTCTACCATCCTCCTGTTTGCAAAGCCTGTGTGCCTGTCTCTAACAAGAAGTGTTTGTCAAAGGATTTGCAAGCTTTTGGCCAGTGCCTTTGTACATATTGACTCTAGTAGCTCTATAAAGACAATAAATAAGAAATAGTTGTTTGGGTTTTTATTTTTTTAATATATGTACCATAAGTTAAAAAAAAAAAATCCACAACTAGAACTTATTAAGGAAGTCTGCTGACAACGGAACATAGTGGGAGCAGGAATTGAATCAGTTCATTCTTTCACAGTAGTGCTAAGCTTTCAGTGAGCATGTCAGTATAAAGGTAACAAACACACACACATTTTTGTCACTATACGAAGAATATTGAATAGCCATGCAAAGCAGATCTCTGACACAAGGACTCTGTAGCTGTTTTCTGACCAGGACCATGTATTTCGAGGGACTAGTCCATAAAAGATACAAACTGCCACTTGCATTATGAACTGCACAGATTCCTATATTCTTCTAAGCTTCAGGATTTCCTCTTCAAGCTGCTTGTGGACCTTCAACTGTCTCTTCATGTTCTGTCCTCTTTTCTATGCTCCTCACAGATTTCCAGGTTGCCTTAAAGTTTGCTTTCTTCATCCTGATTGCCTTGTGTTTTGTGTCCTGCACACATACATATCCTCCTCTCAGTCCCTTCCTGGTAATAACTACCATCCAAGCATTTTAGATTGCACAATTGAGCTCACGTGGAGAATTTTGTTATACAATACATAGCTCACAACAGTTCACCTCTAGTCCTTGCTCTTCTACGGCCGTCCTACTTACATGTAACTTTACTCAGATGAACTGTCTCATTAAGAGTAAATCCCTTCCCCCCTCTCTGTAACTTCTAACCAAACACCCTAATAGAACTCTTGATGTGTCCTTGAAATTTCTTGGGAATCTCTCAAAGTCCGGCAAACACGATGAATTCCAATATAGGTAAAAATACCTCTAATAATGTTCATTGTACTCCACAGCATACTCCACATTTATGGATCCTATTACGTCGACTTTAACATCTCACAATGATGTACTCTGCTGTGGCATCTCTGTGCCCACAGAGAAATTTCATGGGAATCTAAATCCTTCTTGAATCTGATATCTATATATATATATAT
>NW_010119390.1:299-1364 GCF_000699245.1 Pterocles gutturalis | reverse complement strand
TTACCCCAGCCACCCACCCCAGGGATACAGCACCGAGAAGGGAGGATGTGTTTGGGCTGCTGGGGCTCTGGCACATTCCCCATTCAGGGAGCCCCTGTCACCCCTTCCCATTCCCCAGGACACACTGTCGGAGTGAGCCCATCCCTGGTCCCCAGGGTCCCCCCACCCTGCAGCTTGCCCTTCCCAGGACGCAGCTTCCCCGGCTCACCAGCAATCACGTCCCGCCTTCGCCACGCAGTTGTGTACCCAGCTCCGAAATAAACTGCCGCTATCCCACCTGCCTGGCTCTGATCCATCCCCGAGGTGGCCTGGGCACATGTGGCACATGGCCATGTCCTGCTGCTGCTGCACAGCCACCATCCTGGTCCCCAAGGGTCAGTCCTGCTCCGTGATGGGGTGACAGCATCCTGGTCCCCAAAGATCTGCCCTGCTCTGTGCTGGGGTGATGGTGTCCTGGTCCCCAAGGGTCAGCCCTGCTCTGTGCCAATGTGGTGGCATCTCAGTCCCCAAGGGTCAGCCCTGCTTCATGCCAGGGTGACAGCATTCCAGTCCCTGAGGGTCAGCCCTGCTCCGTGCCGGGGTGACAGCGTCCTGGTCCCCAAGTGTCAGCCCCACTCCATGACAGGGTGACAGCGTCCCAGTCCCTAAGGGTCAGCCCCGCTCCGTGCCGGGGTGACAGCGTCCCAGTCCCCAAGGGTCAGCCCTGCTCCGCCCCTTTCTCAGCCAGAAATAACTGCTGTCCTGTGGCCGGACCTTGGCATCTGGGCTGGAGCCCAGCACGGGTCGGGGCAAGCAACAGGGAGGCTGCGGGTGCCGGGGGGGGCCATCCGGGACCACTGAGCGCTGGTGGCCTCAGCTTGGCTTCACCCTCATCCCCAGCGCAGCAGAAGAGCATCTACGATCCCCAGCGCCTGGGACATCCCCTCGACAGGTAGGGGACATGAGGTCCCACACTGGGGTCAGCAGGTGGGTGGGTGCACAGGGCTTGGGGACATCCCAGCCTTGACAGTGGGGACATCGCCACCGTGGGGGTCAGGGTATGGTCTCCCCAGAGGGGGTCGAGGG
>NW_010119390.1:0-276 GCF_000699245.1 Pterocles gutturalis | reverse complement strand
GGATGGTGAATGTGGAACTCGGAGCTGGCAGGGAGCTGCGTGCCGGGCACTGGCGACCCCACAGGGACCCCCTGCTCCCCAGAGCTCACAGGGGACACTGCACAACCTTCACCCAAGCTGAGGGATGCCAGATGCACCAAATGCGGCCGAGCCATGGCCCCACTCCTCACACTTGCTGAGCCGAACACCCCGGCAGCACCCGAGGGTGCAACTGTGGGTGGGCTGCCTGGAGGGCTGGGACTGGGGCTGGGCCCCCGCCGCCTCCCTGCGAAGGAG